>NW_005843651.1:52252-57515 GCF_000455745.1 Alligator sinensis | reverse complement strand
TTCCCTTTATCCCAGCTTGTTTATACCATGGTGCATTACCAAATACTTTGCCATGCATTTTGTAAGCATCAATATTCCTTGAATGCAACATTAAACATTCCCTGTATTTAAATTCCATCAGATAGTTCAATTGCAGGGAGACTCCTGGGTGTTTTTTGGTTTGTTTGTTTGGTTTTGTTTTTTGTTACTTTTTTTGCTCAGAATAATAAAAAAATCTTTTTAATCTTTTAGGTTCATCTGAGTGTTCTTCATTGGTGGTGATAAATTGGTTTGGTGACATTGCTGCTGCTTCTAATAGTCCCTGCACATAAATGACTGTCACCTATTCCCTAAGTCTAAAACGTTCTAATAACAGTTACTGTGTTTTCCCTCCAGCCCAATGAAACGAGCAATCAGCTTCAGTTCTTCCACATTCAACTTCAGTTAGGTTTGGCAAAAGTGAAGTGTGTGTGTGTGTACATTTGTGCACACCTTAAGTGGGAATTTATTCTCAACAATGGTAATATAATTTCTCCAAATTCTTTAGCATAGCTATTTCTTTTTCAGCTATCTGGGGCTGGAGTTCATTTTCAATGTGTAGAGATTCTTGCCCTCTGGGACAAGAATAATTAAGCTACTCTCCTTGCTCCTAAAACATTGCTTCTTGACTTAAGGCATTTGTTTCCAAACTCCGGTTGAAGTTGATTTACATTGATCAACTTCGGTCTGTGCTTTCTGCAGGTCCTAGTATTGAACTCCTCATTTGGGCAAAAAGCTCAGCAGAGTCCACGAGTGTCTTTCCTGAGCAAAGATTTCACAATTTCCCCCCTCTCCTTTTCCGGTATCGATTCCATGCCGTTTCTCTTACTTTGGCATCTGAATGTCTGGCCTTGTTAAAAATTCAATGGGAGCTTTGAGTTCAGAGTGGCCAGGAGGATTTCATCCGTGATGCCTGCTAGGGTGTCAAACAGGTTTCTTGAGAGCAATGCTTTTATTATCCCTGTTGTTTCCAGTATCACCGACCTTCCTTCTCCTCCTCAAAAACCCATACATGCACAATTCAGCTTGGAGACACTGGGAAATACACTAGAGGATGCGTTGATCCCAAAGTGTTTCTTTTTCCTTATCAGCCCCAGAATGATAGTGCAGCGATGGCAGCTTAATATGAGCAGCCCCAGTGATGCCATTCACTGCTACGGAGGTGAAGGTTGCACGTTTATTTTGGAAAATAATGATGCAGTTAATGATAGCACTTGACTTTTGCCCTTCCCTTCCCTGGCTTTTTAGGGAGGCTGCTTTGCTTGGCTTGAAAAAAACTGTGTCATTTGTTTTAAAGGTCAAAAGATTCTTGCATTATGATTTTGTAATCACTAGTAGTGGTGAATGAAATAATTGCAGCATCATTTTAGCTCATTTAACTTGTCGTGGTAAACACATGCAGCAAACTTCTGGGTCAGGTCAGCAGAAGCTTGGTTTACTAGAGAATGCATTCTGGACAGACTCATACACAATTGGAGAACTGTGAAGAGGTCTGACCCTGTACAACAGGTGAGGCGAGTTCATATAGAAAATATGACATCATAAGCATAGCAACAACATATACCAATCAGCATTTGCCATGACTTTGTTAGTAAAGCACGTCTTAAATTTATGATTATGTTAGCAAAATTTAAGGGTCTTCTGACTTGTAACCTCAGGGGTCACTTCCCTTCTTGGGCTGACTCAGCAGCCTGGTTTGTGGTTACTTTTGTGCTAAGCTTTTGGTTTTTATTAGACTAGGACAGGATGGTCCCAGTCTGTGTTAGTTTGGCAGGTTCGGGTCATGTCCTTTTGACTTCCCCATAGCCTAAGCTGAATACATGTTTTGCACCTTTATACATAAGGAGATTCAACTTCATTTTTCTCTTCTTCCACAAACTCATTGGTTCACGTTCCCATTAGCACTATTAATTCTATTCTATTGTGTGTCTACAAATCCATCCCTCCTATTCTACTAGTAGAGAGGGATATGAACAAAAAAATGTGATCCAGACCTTTCTAAAAGCCTTCTAAGACTGCTCTTGACTAAATCTGAAGTTTGCTGTTCAGGCCTGTCTCTGTGAAGTGGGCTCAGCTTGTGTTGTGTGGATTGAGAAGATCACTTTTAGCCTGCACTAAAAACAAGCAAATTTTAGTGTGAGGAAATGCAATGCTTTTCTAAAACGTCTTTATTTTGGCTCCTCAGTGGACTCTGAACCTGCAAGTTGAATGCTAAAATTCAAATCAAGCCTTTCAGTCTCTTGCAGGTTTTCTTACTTTTGCCTCTAATTAAAGAACCACAAAGTTTGGAGTTGGATTTTCAAGTTCCCCAAAGCCCAGATACGTTTGCATCTGGTATTTCAGTTTATCCCTACCTCTGCATCTATAATAGTTTTTTTCCCCCCTCATTCTCTGTATCTTGGGGGTTTTCTATTATGGAATATCACTTTAATAACTGAGCACCTTTTGCGCAAAGGCACTTCTGTATTTTGGAGATCAGCAACCTATTAAGGTTTATGCCAGGGAATGTTGCACTTCGGCCACCTTGACCTGTCCTGTCTGCCACAGCTTAAAAACTCATGGCTTTTCTTAAACAGGATGCATTTATTAACATGTTGCAAACAGTGATGAAAACAGGTTTCCCTCAAAGCTCGAATTTGTATTTTATTTCTCTTTTTTTAAAAGGCATCATACTTTGTCTACAACTATGTGCAGCAGGCAGAGACATCTAGTTGTTGAATAATATACTACTATCAAACGTCCTATACAAGCAGGTGAGTTTGAGGGTCCTTCACTTGGCTGCTAATGCTGTGATCTCCTCTCCTCATCCTAGTAAATATAACACATGTAAAAAGAGGATCTTATCCTCTAACTGCTTACAGATCGGGTCATTGACTTCCATAAATGAATGTTTATATGAAATGCTTAAAAAAGATTATTTTAAATTCCAACATTCCCCAGTTCTTGTTTTGCAATCTCCTCCAGTCGTCCAACTTACTGCAAATTTAACCTCAAATGAATGGATAGAACAGGCTTTGTTAAAATGTGATAAGAAATTACTTTTAATGCAAATGGGGCCCTTTTATACAAAAATGAGTTGATCCCAAAGCAAAATTATTATTCAAGTCTGCCAAGGCACACAAGTGCAGCTTTGCCAGAACAAATATAGTATGCCTCACTATCCCAGGGTTACTCACAAGTATTTCCATGTGTGTACACCAGCTCAAAGGTTTCCAAAGTCATGCCCCTTTGCTGCACACATGCATGTACATCCATGTTATATAAAAATAGGACTTGTTTATAGAGAGGTTTTAGTAGTGCAGATAAGCACTACTAAAGCAATAAAGTCATCTGCATCTGCTTCCTCAGCCTGGCAAAGGGTATTTAAACCCAAAAGCTTGTTAGGAAGAAGTTTTCCAACTGTTTGAGTTGATCTAATAAAAGATATCAGATTTACCTAAAGAACCTTGTCGCCTGTGTCCTTAGACCAACATGACTACGACCAACACCTCTGAGATAACTTGTGGTCTGCTTCACAGATGGAGGAAAAAGCACTCGTAATTCATTTTAAAGGTGAACACAAGAAGCTCTATTCACAGTTGTTTTACATTGTGCTTTTAATCTTCTTGTGGGCTGAGAGAGAGGCAGGAGCCTCAGTGCTCAGTGAGGCTTTCTCTGATGCCTTCTCCCTGCAAACTTCTGGGTGATGAACATACACGACTTGAAAATACAGCAGCCTAATGCAGATTTATGAATAATGTCACCTGGGCTGTGTTTTACTTTAGCCACTGCTGTGTTTCAGAGAAAGAGGCAGGGAAGCTTATGATGGAAAATGTATTTGGCAGATTTGCCCTAGAGAGGTTATATTCCCATTTGCTATCACCTGAAGGCTGGCTTGTGTCCACATGTATTTGGATTTATCGTATTTACTCAGATATGGAGTGACCTCCCAATACTTGTTCTATATGTGGAAAATGTACAAATGTGTTATAATTTTCCAGGTAGAGACTCTAACCCTGCCTCCCCTCCCCACTCCAACTTCTTCCCCCTGCATCCCCTTACCCGCTCCTTACTGTCAGACCCTGCTCTCCCTGCCCATGTGAACAGCAAATTTGAAAAACTGATCTTGATATAAGCATAGACTTAGTTCATTCAGAATTGGTGCATTTTATCTGTTTTTTTTTTTTAAACTGCTGCAAGTTTTAGCACAGATACTCCATAAAGACACTTTAAGCAGCACTTTTGTACCTACTTATATAGAGCCCAAACTATGCCTGAAGGTAGTCTAAAGCCAAAATGCTCATGATTTGCCATATAGCTCATTGGGCTGGGCCCCACAGAGTCAACAGCATTTCAAGCCATGGTGACCCCACTGCTCAGCACTGCTCAAGGTGTGTTAACTCCAGATGCCCCGCTACACAAAGGAGCCATCAGCTAATTAGCCCCTAATCCTGGTTGGAATTAAGTATTCATGAGTCCTGGGATTCTCCAAAAATGTATAGGCAGATGAGGCTCAGGGGGCAACCTGGTCCAGTTCCACCTTTTGGAGGATGGGGCCACACTAATCATATGCACCAGGCTGAGAGGGAGCGATAGAGAGATTCTGGTTGAAGTGTTTGGGCCTAGAATAGCTTCTCAATATGTTGAGGGAAAATGCTTTCGGAGTCCTATTCTGTGTGAGATCCAAGGGCAGAATCACCTAGGCAGTGTTTTGTGGATGATATGGGCTTTATACCTGACCTTGGGATTTCCCTTTGAGTATACATGCATTTCATCCTATATCCACATATATCAGGTTAGTGGTAGGTCTTGGCTTGTTTTGGCCATTAGTGATTGTGATCCATTATTCTGGTATTTAGTTTAGCCCTGTAAATCCTAATGGTATGGCTTTTCCTTTCTAACTGAATGGCTTTTCACAATAGTGGCATAAAGGTCTTGGCTATCACCAATGCTTGTATTTGCATGCAGCTGTGGATATTTCACATAGGAAGTTGCTCGTCTCTGCCGAGGGTCAGTTTATGGATTAATTTGAGGGCTTAAATGGTGCCTTGTTCTTTTCTGGCCTCTTGCATAGGGATGAATTTCAAAAGCAAAGGGAAATTACAAAATTGCTTTAAATTACAAAAAAAAAAAACAAACCTCTTCCAAACCTTAAAATAAGGCATTTAGGACTCTCCTATGTGACACAGATTAACCCCATCCTCTGAAATAGTTTTTTACAGAATAGCTCTATGTATTCTGAAGACCAAAGAAAAGTAGACTATTT
>NW_005843651.1:49127-50137 GCF_000455745.1 Alligator sinensis | reverse complement strand
CCCACAGAGTACCCAAGGAAGATGATATGGAAACCTCAGTGATGGAAACCTCAGCTACTACATTTGGAGGATTTTTCTGGCCACTTAGTATCGTTCTGACCAGCACAACGGACCACAGTGGTGACCTATTACCCGGTCTTTATTCTTATTTATATTACAGTGGCACCTTGAAGATGGAGGAGGAGGAGGAAGGCCCTGTAGTGCTGGATACCATCCAAATGTATAGTAATAGAAAGTTCCTTCTCAATGTGGAGTATACATAAGAGCAAACAAGCCTGGGTGGGGAAAGGTCCTTGAAAGGAAAAGTGACTGGCCAAAGTCATATAACAATAAATGCAGATCACAAATCCAGATCCTGTGATCCTGCCTACATTCTGTGCTGCTGTTATGGCTTTCCATTAGAATACCATTTTTTTTTTTTTTTAACACAAAATCTTTACTTATTTTACAGTGAAAGAAAGTGAAGAACTAAAATACATTTTAAAAAAAGGTTGGTCATTCTGAATTCCTGTTAATAAAATAAAATTAAAAAACAACAAACAGAAATTTCAATGATGCACCCTATTTGATGGATGAAAACTTTTGTTGATTATATCCAAATTCTTTGGTGAGGCAAAGAATATATTTTTTTTTTGTTTTTGTTTTTTTTGCTTACAATTTTGTAGTGAATGTCTACACTTGCATGTCTATACTTTTATAAAATTCCATTCAAGCTCTATTTAATATGCACCAGAATTATTGTACTTGCTATATATCAACTTTAAATCTGCTTCAATACAACCTTAAATGCCTTTCTTGCAATATATCACTTCATCAGTCTAGCTTAACTAGAGCTGCTTTGCATTTTTTATCGCCCCCATAAAATCTAGGAATGGAACACTTCGATTTTTCTAGCAGTAATTTTTATTACTTAGGCTTTTTTTAAGTACTTGAAAATGAGATACAGTACTTGCACAGAGTATATTTTTCAGCTCTGCATTATATTTTTATTTCAATTTATTTTAGACGGG
>NW_005843651.1:47120-49097 GCF_000455745.1 Alligator sinensis | reverse complement strand
CTATGGTATTTCAAATGAGTGTATTATGAATATAATTAGAATGGATATAAACCTACTTCGTCCATCAAGATTCCTGTGTTTTGTTGCCTGCATCTAAGCGTATGGCATCTTTCAAGTAAGCCTTTAAATGATAACTCACATTGTGATTTTAATGCTGCACATAAAATCATATCACAAAGTGGGGGAGGGAGGGAAATTAGTTTCTTGGAAATTAAAACATAAAAATTACATTTTTTAGAGCTGTCTAGATTTTTCCTTGGAGTGAGTTGTACCAGAACTTTTTATCCCCCCCACCAACCCCCCCCAACCTTAGGCATATAGAAATTGCCATATTAGATCAGGTCGGTGATCTATCTTGTCTAGTAGTCTGCTTGTTTCTTAGACTTGTAACAGAAAAATGTAAAATATGATGCTACGTGTTATGGAAATGTCTGTTCACTGGGAGAGATTCTTCCTAACCTGCTTCAGTTTTAGTTTAGTGTGTGCCCTGTAGCACTAAGATTTATAGCCTTCCCAGAAAAAATGGAGATACAGTTGCTTAATTCTCCCCTTCCCTTCCCTCATCGGAGATATCGGTTCTAGTCTAGGTCCTGCCGCCTTTCTTGACTTGCCTCAGGCAAGTCATTTCACCTTTCTGTTCCTTGATTTCCTCTTCTGTCATTATCCTGACCTTAGGTTAAAGCCTTGAGGACCTACAAATCAAATATACAATTTAAGATCTAGACAGTATTGGATTTAAAACATATTTTAATTCTTAATATTGTAACTGCAGATGTTCACACCATCCATCTAAATGTCCAGTTCTTTGGTAATGCTGAACATCTCTTGACCCCAGTGATGTATTGTGGCTCTATGTTCCACTCTCTAATTGTATACTACGTGGGAATTAATTTTTTTGTTTTTAATCAGTGAAAGTCAACTGTTCCTTTCCAGAAATCTTAGGGATCGAAGGTGACACGGGGTAGGGAGGCAGCTTTGCATTTCAACTGATGGATGAAATTGTGTGTTTACAGTCAGCATTTGCATTAAAACATCCAATTAGCTTTTGCACTGTTTCCATTAGTAGTGCTAAATGTGAACTTATGTACATGAGAAATTAATGTTTCTGTAAGAAAAAGAAAACTGTAACCAGATACATCTAAACAGCCCTCCTCAGTTATGTCATGAATACCCCCTCGTTATTCTCATTATGTTGAATGAATATTAATAATACATTTTAAATAATACCTATCATAATATAGGGTGAGTGGGGAATAGGAACACCTCTCTAACTAATTAGAGCTGTTGAATAACACTGGGAAAGGGTTCTGGGTTGAATCACCGTTCCTTGGACAGGATTGAATTAGCATAGATTTAATGCCGGTGATAATTCTATGCAATTGTGAGATCAGTAGTTTAATGCATCTGGCAGAGAGACGGGGATTTTCTTTCTCTTACAGCGCTGAATAAACCCCCTATAATCCTTTTCCTTTAGCGCTCACGTCTATCCAGGCTTCAGTTTAATAAAAGGCCAAAGAAATCAGGATTCTGCTGTCCTTCTGTGGCTCAAACAGAGAGAGAATGAGATGTTATCTCAGGGTGGTTGTGGTTCAGAATCATGAAAAAGACGAATGGGTGGATTGGAGGGCTATGTTTATATTTCCAATTGCTTGTATACTGCAGAAGACACCCTTCTTAACAGTAAAGTGTATATGCTTTCTTTAATCCAGTAGCCCATGAACTAAAAGGACAAAAGAGAGCCTGGAGCAATCACTACTTCATAGTTTTATTTTTACCACATTTTGTATACGTTTGTATTAGAGCTGGACCAAATCTGAAAAACTCCATTCATTTTTAGCCAGGGCAGGGTAGGAGCAGTTGAAAAGTTCCTGAGGGTTGTGCTTTCTAGTGCAGTACAGGTTTTAGTGATCCTACAAACCCCAGGAATTAGGCTACATTTCCCTGAGCACCATCCACAGATACTTTATTTCTTAACTA
>NW_005843651.1:35376-46732 GCF_000455745.1 Alligator sinensis | reverse complement strand
TTCCACTTACACACCTAAATAAGCAGTTAGTTTCTCCAAAGACCTGCCAATAGTTGCTGAGCTCTTCTGAAACCATGGCCATAAATGTTTCAAGGGGAGCTGGAGGAGGCCAGCCTCTTGTGCTTGCTTGCCTCATTCTGTTTCTGGTACCCAACCTGAGGAAGAGCTGCACAGATGCAGAACACCTCACTGCAGCTGCTCTGTGAATAGCAAATGAGAAATGTTTCGCAGCTTTGTTCTCCATGGTTGGCAGACTAATATATCACTATAATCAGAAAGCATTTCCTGTTAAAAGCATGATTGCAATTGGATTCTGAGTTTCACTACCTGTCTGAAATGATCATAGGGACCTAGGAGATTCCTGATTGGATTGGACTCAAAATTGAGTCCAGCATCCCGTCTCTCTACCAGGGTTTCATTGGTAGATATAAACATGATGCTGTAAACAAATAAAGAATAATGTCTCCCCCCTCAGTTCTCATACTGGTGTGACAGACTTACCCAACTGAGCTCCAGTGTGTCCTGGGGCTCAAGAATCCTTACTTCTGATTGGTGGAGCCAGTCCACCAATCAGGAACAAGCTGAGAAAAGCGGGCACCGCCCCTTTCCCGAAGGGAGGGGTAGAGGAGCTCTTCGTCCTAATTGCAGACTGCAGCACGGCAGGGTTGCTGGACTTGCGGGGCAGAGCCCCTGAAGTGTAGAAAAGGAGAGCATGTTCAGCATGCAGGGCAGATGCAGCAAGGGACTCAAGAACAGCGGAGCCAAGAAAAGCTGGGGAGAGCTGCCCCAGCGGGTGATAGCCCTGGGCTCCTGAAGACATCACTGGAGGAATCACCACCAGAGCCTCGAATCTGGGAGCAGGGAGAGCCTGCTGCGGCCCCCCACATGATGCAGAGCCCGGTGCATGGGGCCAACCCTGGTTGCTGCAGGAGGCAGCTTGGCTCCCAGGATACTTGGTGCACATAGCAGTACCTGGGGACACCAGACCCTGGGAACTGCACATGGCGGCTCGGGTCTGCTACCCTCGGTGTGTGGGTGAGAGCTCCGGTGCACCTGGAGGTGCATGGAGGTCACCAGACCCTGGGATTTGCACATGGTGGCTACGGCGATTTTATCAACCTGATGAGATCTGGTACTGCAGTAATCTTCATTTAAATGCATATTTTAGGCTTGTTCTGAAATATATTGATTTTTCTCAATGAAAAGAGGTCTTCTCTCTTTGAATGCAAATGAGCCTGTTGATTCCCAAATGTGATTTTTGCATTACTTTCATAGCACTGGGGTTTATCTTTCGAAAGGGATTAGAAAGAAAAATACCGTTGGTGCCTGGAAGGTCCATAAAAGTTTGCAGGAGGGGTTTTTAAGAGTACCTCAGAAACCTTTTAAATAGACAAATGTTTCAACCTTCTCCTCTCTATTCTGGCAGTACCTCTGCCATGTATAATGCTCTCTGAGGCTGTTGATAAAGTATCTGGATCCAAGACCTGGATTAACAGCGGGAGAGCCTCTATCACATGAACTGCAGAAGTCATTTCACTGGTTGGCAGCTGTAGTAATTCATTAAGGCTCCTTGGGGATACTGCAGTATAAGCATGATATAACTGCATTTAACTTTGGAAGAATATCCTTGTAATGCCTGCTCTGCACCCTTTCCTTCCCTCTCCTGTGCACAAGGACCCCAAAGGATTTATTTGCTCAAATCCTATGGAATTCCAGTGGAAAGGTATACACCTCTCGGATCCAAGCCTATAAGCTTCCTCCCCACATTTTAATGACCTTTTAATTCCTTTCTAAGTTTGAGAGCTTGCAAAATTCATTTCAAGTGCCTAAGTGCTTTGTTCTCCATGGTTGGCAGACTAATATATCACTATAACCAGAAAGCATTTCCTGTTAAAAGCATGATTGCAATTGGATTCTGAGTTTCACTACCTGTCTGAAATGATCATAGGGACCTAGGAGATTCCTGATTGGATTGGACTCAAAATTGAGTCCAGCATCCCGTCTCTCTACCAGGGTTTCATTGGTAGATATAAACATGATGCTGTAAACAAATAAAGAATAATGTCTCCCCCCTCAGTTCTCATACTGGTGTGACAGACTTACCCAACTGAGCTCCAGTGTGTCCTGGGGCTCAAGAATCCTTACTTCTGATTGGTGGACTGGCTCCACCAATCGGGAACAAGCTGAGAAAAGCGGGCACCGCCCCTTTCCCGAAGGGAGGGGGAGAGGAGCTCTCCGACCTAATTGCAGACTGCAGCACAGCAGGTTTGCTGGACTCGAGGGGCAGAGCCCCTGAAGTGTACAAAAGGAGAGCATGTTCAGCATGCAGGGCAGATGCAGCAAGGGACTCAAGAACAGCGGAGCCAAGAAAAGCTGGGGAGAGCTGCCCCAGCGGGTGATAGCCCTGGGCTCCTGAAGACATCACTGGAGGAATCACCACCAGAGCCTCGAATCTGGGAGCAGGGAGAGCCTGCTGCGGCCCCCCACATGATGCAGAGCCCGGTGCATGGGGCCAACCCTGGTTGCTGCAGGAGGCAGCTTGGGTCCCGGGATAATTGGTGCACATAGCAGTACATGGGGACACCAGACCCTGGGAGCTGCACATGGCGGCTCGGGTCTGCTACCCTCGGTGTGTGGGTGAGAGCTCCGGTGCACCTGGAGGTGCATGGAGGTCACCAGACCCTGGGATTTGCACATGGTGGCTACGGTGATTTTATCAACCTGATGAGATCTGGTACTGCAGTAATCTTCATTTAAATTCATATTTTAGGCTTGTTCTGACATATATTGATTTTTCTCAATGAAAAGAGGTCTTCTCTCTTTGAATGCAAATGAGCTTGTTGATTCCCAAATGTGATTTTTGCATTACTTTCATAGCACTGGGGTTTATCTTTTAAAAGGGATTAGAAAGAAAAATACTGTTGGTGCCTGCAAGGTACATAAAAATTTGCAGGAGGGGTTTTTAAGAGTACTTCAGAAACCTTTTAAATAGACAAAAGTTTCAACCTTCTCCTCTCTATGCTGGCAGTACCTCTGCCATGTATAACACTCTCTGAAGCTGTTGATAATGTGTCTGAATCCAAGACCTGGATTAACAGCACGAGAGCTCTTATCACATGAACTGCAGAAGTCAGCTGTAGTACATTATTAAGGCTCCTTGGGGAGACTGCTGTATAAGCATGATATAACTGCATTTAACTTTGGAAGAATATCCTTGTAATGCCTGCTCTGCACCCTTTCCTTCCCTCTCCTGTGCACAAGGACCCCAAAGGATTTATTTGCTCAAATCCTATGGAATTCCAGTGGAAAGGTATACACCTCTCGGATCCAAGCCTATAAGCTTCCTCCCCACATTTTAATGACCTTTTAATTCCTTTCTAAGTTTGAGAGCTTGCAAAATTCATTTCAAGTGCCTAAGTGTCAGTCCAGTTACGTGGATTTGGAACTGGACGTGTTAACATTGGAAATCCCATGTAAAGACCAGATCTAGGATGGGAAGACACTGAGGCCCCAAATGTGCCCAATGTTTTGTTTATTTTTTCCTTAGATACTTTTGCAAAGTCCAGATAATTACCGATTGTCATGCGTTCAGTGCTCTTAGTATTGCAGGCAGCTCTTCAGTGAAAACCAATGTGTTCTTGTGGGAGTGGGAAAATATGAATACACTGAGGCTACCATGTCAGAAGAGCAGGTAAAATTTTCCAAGTATAGAATTTTTAATTAAAACTTAAAAAAAAAAATATATATATATATGTTTCCACAACATTACGCAAAAATTGTCAACATAATTCAGTGGTGGTCAAGGGGCTATAGGTTTGAGCAACTACTGATTTGCTGGAGGTTTTGCACTGAAGGAAAAAAAATCTTTTTTCTAAAGTGCACGCTTGTGAAAATGATTTCATGTGCATGTTTTCAGTTAGATTTTGGCTGGGTCTAGTTGCAGCTTACTTTCTGAGAGAATTGAGACAGGTGCTCCGTTTTACTACTTCAATCATTTTTTTGTAGTCTGATTTAGTTTGGACAGGTTAGGAGTAAATATACCGCTGAATGCAGTACCAGTGTGTGCATACTTAAAATTAAGTGCAATGATCTTTTTCCACCCTCGGGCCTTGAAGTATAAGCAGTTTGGGGCAGGGGAACATAATAGTTTTGTTGGGTTTTTTTTATCTGTTAAAGCACAAAAAAAGCCTCGGGATGTAACTACAGATATACTGCAAAAAATATGACAGGAATGGAGCCACATTCTATGTAAAAATACTACTTTGCCTTCTGGAAAAAAACCAAACTTTCTTTTATTTACTTTTACTACAATTAGTTCCTGAAAAAGTCCCATTATGTTAGCTACTGTACATACATGTAGTAAGAGCCTGCATTTGCCCTAAACAGCCTGCTATCTAAATGCAAAATGGATTAAGGAAACGGTGTGTTAACTTTATTTTAGAAGCAAGAAGGTTGATCCCGGAAGGGAATCGTTGTTATTTTTGCAAATGCTACACAAAATCTGTGGCAGACCTGGGAGCTGAACTCAGTTCCACTCATTTCTTGGTCCTAACCACTAGATCATCCTTCTTCCCTTCTTTTGTCCTCAATTCTGTCCTGGGCTCCTGATGGAATATCAGATCTTGTTTTGTCCTGCTTTAGTTATTGTTGACAATTACTTTGTAACTTCAGCAACAGCTCAAATATAATAATCCCTTGGGACCTTCAGCATCAGCAGTTCTCCCTTTCATGTCCAAATTGACTTGAGATACATACATGTGTGTGTGTGTGTGTGTGTGTGTGTGTGTGTGTGTGTGTATTATCAGGAGATCCTGAGGATTTAGCAGCAGTATTAAGGGGATTAGAAATTACAGAATCAGGGATGTGCTACTTAGACAACCCTTCTCTTCCACACCTATGCCTGGTTTTCATGTACCATGAAAGGGGAGACGCTGTTCGGGAGTTAATGTTGTGTCCTCTCCAACCCTTTTCTGGGTTTGTATAAGATGGTAAAGTTGCATTGGTGGAGTAATACATGAATAAAGGTTCTAAGAATTAACCACTTGTAGAATAATCAAATTCCGGAGGCAAAAAAATGATTATAGCTGTAGCTTATAACTTTCTCCCTTTCTTTCTAGTGCTTATAATCCTCTGCAAACACATGCTTACAACAAGAGTTGGGGAAAATATTATTAGGTGAATAATGAGTAGTCTAAAATTGTGTTTTCAAGCAGTTAAGAAATTAGAGTCAAATTTGATGTTGTTTCACCCCAGAAATCAGGTTTAGATATTTATTCCAAAAGCCCAGTGGTTACAGCGTTGTGCCCCAAATGAATGCAGTTTGAAATTTTCATCTAATGGGAAAACCACGCAACGTTCCTAATGCACTGAGTAAATCCTTAGCAGAGGTGCCTCTTTTTCTGTAATAGCAATGCTGCTGTCACTCCTAGTTGTAGGTAGACAATTATGGGTGCAGCCGCAAGAGGGAACAAATATTGAGGTTTTGACATAGACTTGGAAATGCAGTGTTGGCTACAAATGTCCAACTCAGGATCCTTAAAATTTTGGTTTATTGGGCCGATTGAAGCACTGTAATGAAGTTAAATCATAAACTTTGGGGCTGGTCCACACGCACGCATGCACAAGCACATGCACATGCACACACACACAGTAGTGAGCTACAAGAGTCAGGTATACCTATCCCACAGGTGCTGGAGTCTGCCATCGATGGCCAGTCGAGGCTTCTTTCAGTGTGGTGTTATCCTCCAGAAGGGGGTCGCTGGCTGGTCCTCCTGGCTGGACAGGTCGGGTGCTGGTCAAGTTGGAGATCAAGAGAGCGCCGCTGATGGTCACTTTTCACTGCTTTTTATCTGTCCTTGGCAGACTTTGGTGACTCCCTAGTTCTCAGGTTTGCCCAATCCAGGGGTTGTTGACCCTTGTGGGACTTCCCCCTCGGTGGCTACTGGATGGCATCTGTCAGCCCCAGGGGTCGTCCACATGTACGTGCAGGTTTGGGAGTCTGTTGATGAATTTTGAATAGGGTTCTGGGAGCGGTCGATCTGGAGATATTCAGCCCAAAAGTTGGTCCCCAGCGTTGATTAACTCAGGCCAGGGCTTCTAGCCCTTGATCAGTAACATTTAGAGATGTCCCGGTTGTTACATTGCCTTCTATTGATTTCTTCTGTTGGTTGATCTGCGGTTTCCCTAGGTCTTAATGGCCACCTGCTACTGTTACGCATTCAATCACTGATTCACTTGCTCTTTCACGGGCCAGCCTGATGCAGGGAAGGGCAGTTTGATTCCTGCCTTTGTTAACATTGTTACAATGTATAACTTACTTCTGAAATTAAACACATTTAGTTGAAAGGTGAGGAGTATAAAATATAAGCTACAAAAGTAATGCCATGGCACACAAACAGATAAAAATACCAAAATACAAGCAAGAGGAAGGAAAAAAAGGTAGAAGAGGAAAAACATATCCAAGGAGGGGAGAGCATCTGCAGGCAAGAAGAAAAGGGGGCTTTCTGCTACAGCAGCATCTGTTTCAGCTCAGGCTAACCAGGCTGTTGAGATCTCAGTTGTGTTACTTGCATCAGCCATCAAAAATTTCAGGCAAAACATAAGTAACAAGTGAGACATGTTTGGAAAGCTGGTGCAATGTGTCCAATTGAAGTGAAGCTTGCACAACTCTAGAAGGGGTTATTATTTTATACAGGGAGATGCATATGGGCTTTGATTTATGAGAGCTCCCTAGATTCAGAAAGGGAGGCATGCATGAGATCCAAATTCATTCTGTTAGTGATCACAATACCCAATGCACCTAATTTTAATTTGTATTGACTTGGTGTTAAGGTTAAATCTGTGTTGCCGTGTTCTCTTTCTCAGCAGCGCAGCACTTCCAGCCAGCACTGTAAGGATGTAGGGTTGGTTCTCGGTGAGCAATGTCCAGCAGGTGAAAGGAATATGTGAGATGCAGAACGATAACTGGAAACTAGCTAAAATGCCAGAATCCATTTAATCAGCTTAGTACTATATAGTACTGTATGCCGTGCAGGGAAAAGGTCAAGCAGTCTCCACTAAGCATAAAGATGAATATGCAAATCAGAGGATGGACGAAACACCCCAAATTATCATGTATGTCAAACTAATGCAAGGAAGATTGGTATGATGGCCAAGTAAGAGTCTCTAACAGCCCTATCAAGGAAAATAATAGTCTGCTCAGCAACTTTTTCCTGACTCGTAAAATGAAAAGCACCCTTAAAACCAAAGCAAGACCCAATCTTTTTCTTAAGCCCTGAAATAACATAATCAATATGTTCCCTCAAATTGGCAAGGGTGGTACGTGTGCGCTCAATTGCCATAACATGGCAAAACAGCCATAACAATGTTTTACATATAACGTAGAACAGTTTTACAGCTGGTTTGTATGGTGCCTTAAATGGAATGTGTAGCAGGTAGGAGCCGAGGTCAACAGTCAGCTGATTGTAGCTCCAGCCTATCCCATGCTGGGACTGATTCAAGACCCCATAGCAGTCCTTGCCTGGAGCCAAGAATTCACTAGTTGTTGGCCCCAAGCCTGGATGTGTGAGCAACTACTTTGATCTTGCTGGTGTAGGGGAAGCCTGGGATTATGATCCCAGGATCCCCCAGCAATGGCAAGAAAGTCTGTGATTGGGATCTGCCCCACGTGTCATGGCAGGAGAAACAATTGTTGGGATTGCGGATGATCCAACTGCATCTTTAAATGAATGTTTGCCAGGGACCACATTATGAAAAAAAAAGCCAAATTTTGCACTGACTTAAACTCTGTTATTTTAATGAATTGTTCATAAACAGGAAGAGTTTTATATCGCTTCCCATATCAGGCCGTTACCATGGCAATTGAGCACCTATATTTCTATTGCATTGTAACTGAAATGCATCAAGCTGTGCAAACTGGCAAAGAAGAAATAGCAAATGTTAGATTGTTGTTAGACCTTTTCGACTTGAACCCTCCTCAGAATGA
The DNA here is from genome assembly GCF_000455745.1 of Alligator sinensis. Lineage (NCBI taxonomy): Eukaryota > Metazoa > Chordata > Crocodylia > Alligatoridae > Alligator > Alligator sinensis. Next base: position 38,748 of record NW_005843651.1, on the reverse strand, counting down.
GAGGACTATACACACCCAATTCAGCATTGTGGTGAAATGGAAAAAAAACCCCAAAACTATTTGATATGTGAATCCATTCCTTAAAAGCTACAGGATATAGACACTACACTCCATAGATACCAACTACTGAACTGATGCTGACCTCTCTCCATGTACATTCACAATCCCTAATCCATTCTATTTGGAGAGGACAGGGGCATTTAAAAACGTAACTGTTTGAGGAATCCATCCAACAGCACATTGGGCTTGTAGTTAATTAACTAAGGTGGTGTGGGAGAGGGGGTCTGGCTGCCTGAATGTGTGTGTGTGTATTTAGAAAAATGAGCCACTGACCAGGTCTGGGACTAAGGCTGGGTCTAGCCACCCTGATTCTGCCTAATAAGGTAGTGTCGAAAGCAAGGGGGCCCAGCTGAAAACTTGTGACCCAGTGGACAGGGCGTCTGAGTGATTTTGTCTTTTCCAAACCCCTTGTTTCAGTAGCTTCTGCCAAGAGCAGGAGTAAAAGGATCCCTTTTGTGTTTCCCTCCCTGCTTCCATTGTATGAGCCGGTGTTGGGTCAGAAGCCTTTTGTCTGGGCGGTAAAAAAAACACGGGACAGGCACTGACAGGATGTCCTAAATAAGCCTTTCCTGAGTCTTTCTGTGTGATTGAAAATGGGGATAGGTCAGTCAAAACCAGTTCCAGTCGCCCCTTAAGGGGACTCCGGCATACTTTATGTATATACACTATTCTCCCAAGACTTGCAAGTATCTGGATAAGTGGAACCAGTATACTAGGGATGATCCCGTGAAGCAGTTTCCACAGGAAGGAACATTTGATCAAGATAAAGTAGTGCACTAACTGGGGGCTTTAGAGTCCCGATTATCTAAGACGTCACAAAATCAGTGGGACGCATTCTTTTATTGGTATGATGAGATGTCCAAGAGGCAGACAGAATCTCAAAGTAGAAGTCTAAAAGATTCTCAGGAAAAATTGAAACAGCAGTTAAAAGCTGTTCGGGAGAAATTGGCTGCTCCCCCAAATTATACACTGACCACCGCTCTGTTTTATCCAGCTTTGCCCGAGGCGCCCCCACCAGAACCAGCAGAAGACATCCTTGATTTCTGTTCAAATCCTGCTCTTTTAGGACTCCCACATGAGCAACAACCAGTTCAACATCAGGCTGCAGCCCAGGCTAGTTACTCATGAGCTGCGACTCTATTACCCACAGAGTCTGTTAGTCCAGACTCAACTACCACTCCTGCTGCTCTGACACTCAAAAAGAGGAATTGGGGCCTGGAGAGATCCCCTATTAATCTTAGATCTAGTAGTGCACAGGTTTATCCATTAAGACAAATGCCAGGCATCAGCACGAATGGAGCAAACATAATAACTGTGCATGCACCCTGGACACCAGCTGATCTTTACAATCTAACCCAGAAATTCCCTAAAATCGGGGAGGATCCAGAAAAATTTCAAGAAGAATTACAAACTGTTATAACTGTTATAATCTGACATGGGTGGATATAGACCAACTTTTAGAAGCCATTTTGCCCAAAGAAACTAAAAAGCTCCTGTTCATGGCCAACCAAAGACCCAGGAACTGGCCAAGACTTTACTGACAAAAGAAAAGCTTTAGTTCGGGCAATTCTTACAATCTGCCTGAAGAGGCCAGACTGGACCAAGATAAATACTTATAAGCAAAATAAAAATGAACACCCTAGTGACTATTTAGAACACCTCAAACAGGCATTTGAACAATATTCAGGAATGGATAATCCCGTTGAAAACGCTAAGCAAGCTATCGTAGCTGCATTTGTTCAAGGACTTAACCCTAAGATTGCTGAAAAAATTCAAACAGTAATTATCGGCTGGGAAACTAAAGATTTAACTGAAGTCCTTGCTGCAGCTAACCATTTTTATAACAAACTGGAACAGTCCAAAGACAATGCCAAGTTCAAGTTAATGGCCTTACAGATTTCTCTGTTGCAAGGTCCAGGCAGAGGAAGACGATGGGGACGTGGCCGAGAAAGGGGAGGCCCGGGTGAATATGGGAGAGGCTATGGAAACTGTCGGGACCGAGGGTCGGTCTAAGGCTATGGCCAGTAGCCCGGACTGTCAGGTGGGGTTTTTCCACGACGGAGTAGAGTTAGGCACGGAAGCATATTGGTTTTATAAAGAAAGCTTTACTTACACTGCCGATGGTCACAGTGCAGGGAGGAAACTTGCTTGAGTTGCAGTTGCACACAAACAAACGCAAGTGAGATCTCCTCCGAACCGAACCGAGGTGAGTCGTCGATATACGACTCCACGAGCGCTTCACATGGGGGATACGTCAAAATTACACTATGACGGGGCTTGGCTAAGAGCTGATCAGGCCTCTATGTCCTCCTCCAAGACACACGCGGAGTTTGCTAGGCTCCACAGCACGCTCAGAGTTCCCCACGAGATGGTTGTGGAGTCCTCCAACTTGGGTGGAAACCGCTCAAACCTTTTATATGGCTAGTGAGACAATTGCTAGCCGCCAGGTAGGAATAATTTAGAATTGACCAATAGTGGGACACTAATTTGCATATGTGTGGCAGGAACTCTTTTGCCCCGGGGGATTTCTCTCTGCAGCTGATAAAGCTGACAGGCACAGTCTGTAGCACAGTCCTTGAAGGGAGAGATGATCTGTTCTTCCAGCGTCCCAAGAACGACAGGGGATGGTGTGGTGTCAGCACAGGGGTTTTCTTCTTCTCCTTCTTTCCTCCTGCTTCTACTTCTTTTCCTTCCTTTTCCTCTTCCTCTTCTCCCTCCAGCAGCACACACACTTACAGATTTTTATACCAGGACAGCCTGAGGGACAGTAACATTGTCACTCCTTTGCTTGCTACTGACCAATCTGGTCCATTTGTTGAATGACTTATTTCTGGTAAACCTGTCGCCTGTCTTGTTGACACCGGAGCTTCCCACTCCACGCTAATGGCTGCTGAATTTCCTTTCTTACCTCATTCTCCTGAAACTGTAAATGCTGTTGGTATAGGCGGACAACCTATCTCACATCCTGTCTCTGAACCTGTCTCCATCTCTATTGGCCCTTCATCTGAGAATCATGACTTTCTTCTTAGTCCCTGTGCTCCTGTCAACCTTCTTGGAAAGGATTTGCTGTGTAAACTGGGATGCGTGATTTATTGTAACCCAGAGGGTGTTTACTTTGAAGTACCGAAACATAAGGAAACCGAGCTTGTGGCTTTGCTAACTCAGGAGTACTCTGATCCCAACACTTCCTTCTTGCAAGAGGAACTGTTGGCCCGGGTACCTCCACAGCTGTGGTCCACCCATGCGAATGAAGTGGGGCACATGCTGAGTGCTGAACCAGTGCATATTACTTTAAACCCTGCCAAGCCACTT
>NW_005843651.1:29295-35023 GCF_000455745.1 Alligator sinensis | reverse complement strand
AGCAAGATACTTTGATACTCCTTACGGCCTGAGCTCAGAAGGGCCACAAGGCCTCAAAATCTAAACTACAGCTCTGTAAGCCTAAGGTACGCTATTTGGGGCATGATATTTCAGCAGAAGAATGCCACCTTTCCTCTGGTAGAACTGAAGCTATCCTTGGCATTCCCAAACCTATGACTAGAAAACAGATGAGGGGATTCCTAGGTGCAACGAGTTATTGTAGACAGTGGATCCCGGGTTATGTTGCTTTTACAAAACCCTTGCAAGCATTTACCCATGATACCACTCCGGAACCCCTACCTTGGACTCCTGAAGCTGAGCAAGCATTTGTGGCTCTTAAACAAGCCCTCACTGTTGCTCCCACTCGTAGACTCCCTAATTACAGGAAACCTTTTACTTTGTTTTGTCATGAACGAGAAGGAATTGCTTTAGGAGTACTTACTCAGCTGCATGGTGAGAAGCATCGCCCAATTGCATATTATAGTTCTGCCCTTGATCCCACAGCTGCAGGATTTCCCCCTTGCCTTCATTCAGTGGCCGCTGCTGCTTTATTGGTTGAAAAGGCTGATACTCTAGTTCTAGGACACCCTTTAACCGTTGCAGTTCCCCATGTTGTAATGGCTCTTCTTCTGAAGGGCAAGACTCAGCATATTTCCAATTCCCGTCTTACTAAAGATGAGAAACTTTTACTGTCAGCTGCAAATGTAACCTTAAATCGCTGTTCAATTCTGAATCCAGCATCACTTCTGCCAATTGCCTCTGATGGTGAACCTCATGATTGCCTATCTGTCACGATTCAATTGTTAAACCCTCAAACTGACCTTAAGGACATTCCTATCCCAGACTCTGACCTTGTTCTGTTTGTAGATAGTTCCTGTCTTAGAAATGATGCAGGCAAATTGGTTGCAGAATATGCAGTATGCACTCAGTATGCTGTTTTAGAAGCCCATTCTTTACCTCAAGCTTGTTCTGCTCCAGTTGCTGAACTCGTTGCTTTAATACGTGCCTGCATCCTTGCACAAAATCAGATCACAACCATTTATACTGACTCTAAGTATGCATTTGGTGTTGTTCATGATTTTGGACAAATTTGGAAACAAAGAGGATTCCTCACTTCATCTGGAGCCCAAATCAGTCATGGTTGTTATATCAAAGAACTTTTGGAAGCTGTTCAATTGCCCTCTGCTATTGCCATTGTTAAGTGTAAAGCTCATGAAAAACCTTTTGATAATGTCACATGAGGAAATGATCTGGCAGACCGTTCTGCCAGAAATGCGGCCCTTTCTAGCCCGCAGGCTCCTAACTCTGTTTTTGTTTGTTTTTCAGCAAACCAGTCTCCTCTGGCGAGCCTTTCAAACCTAGCCTTCCTTCAAGATCAGGCCACAAAAAAGGAAAAAGATGACTGGCTATGTTCAGGGTGTTCACTGCACCTTGACTCTCTATGGCGCTCCCTGGACGGCCGCCTGGAAGCACCTAGAGAGCTTTTGCCATACCTTGCTCGACTGACTCATTCAGAAGCCTATACCAGCAAGGAAAGCATAATTGCTGCAGTACAAAAAGATTGGTTTGCCCCAAATTTTCCTTCCATGGCACAACAGTACTGCAGCTCCTGTCCCATCTGTTTAGCTCACAACATCGGGCAACGTTTAAAAACGACACCCGCAGCCCATCCCCCTCCATGGAGACCATTTGTGAAATTGAAAATTGGTTTCATGCAACTACCTAAGTGTTGTTCTTATGAATACATTCTTGTTATTATTGATATGTTCTCTGGATGGGTAGAAGCCTACCCATGCGTACATGCTGATTCCATCACTAGCCAAGGAATTGCTCAAAGAATTCATCTCTAGGTTCGGATTGCCCCTTGCAATAGATAGTGACAGAGGCACCCATTTCACAGGACAGATAGTAAAAAACATCTGCCAAGCACTCAACATACAGCAACACCTACACTGCAGTTATCATCCGCAGTCAAGTAGTGCTGTAGAACGTAAAAACTCAGATCTGTGCTGAAACATGTCTCAAATAGCCTGATGCACTGCCCATTGCTCTTATGCACATTAAAAACACCGTCAACAGAAAACATGGATTAACCGCTTATGAAATACTCATGGCACGACCCATGAGAATGTCGGCTTCACCACCTGTAGCCCCACATCAAGCAGACCTACAATTAACTGATAAAACTGTGCTAAATTATTGCAAAGCATTAATGAAGTATGCTAGGTCTGTTCATTCACAGGTCCAAGAAGCTTTACGTCAACCACGGGATGTTCCTTTTCACAACCTTGAGCCAAGAGATTGGGTCTACGTAAAGGTTCATCAATGGAAAAAGGCACTTCAACCCAGATGGAAAGGACCCTTTCAAGTGCTTCTGACCACTAACACTGCTGTTCATTGCCAAGGTCACCAGACGTGGACTCATGCCTCGCACTGCAAGAAAGTATCACCCCCATTGGACCCCGAGGCTGCTGAGTTCCAACCAAGGTTGAAACCTTTCCCTGAGGCCAAGGAAAAAGACCCTCAGGACCTCACTCAAGCAAGTGAAGAGTATCAAGGTGCAAGCGATAGTAATCTCATTGATGAACCTAACACCCTGATCCAACTGACTCCATCAGTTGGAGAGCCAAGGTATCATCTGCGTCCTCAGAAGACGTAAATGTTTCCATTTGGAAGATCATCACCTCGACCAGATCAGTGCTATTAACATCAAGGCGAACAAATAGACAACAAAAACCTGCAGAATTGCCTGCAGAGGCAAGCCAAACAATACTTGACAACATGTTTAAAAAACTTGTCATAACTGCTATCTTGTTTAGCTTAATTGCTTTAAGTGCTTCAAATGTATACTTAAAATTCTTGCAAAAGGTTACTGAAACCTTAAACGCATCTGATTGTTCTGTCTGTGGACTTATCCCCACAACCAATGATGAAGAATTCCAATGATACTGCAGCCTTTAACCCTTATAAATTTAACTGTGCGGTAGGCAGACCCAAACAATGCCACCTGGACTGATGCAGGGTACCTTAAGGTAATACCTCTACAGGGAGAAATGTGTTGAGTACACAACTACTCCCAGCAAAAAAAAAAATTCAGTAGGAAATAATAGTTGCAAACATTATGATATGGGAAAAGGGGTGTGGATGAACAATCATACCAAAGAGAGAACATGGTGCCAAAGTGTTAACGAATGGTATAACCCATATAACCAGACTAGCGAAACTGGCGCAATATCCTGCAGACCAATGAAGCGGTCAACTATTACCATATGGGAATATTCTAATTTAGGAGGGCATTGCTATAGAAATGGCAACAAAAAGTCAGCATCTCCTGACATTTTGGGGAGGTCTTCTCCTATTGGAGGTCGGTTTGCCCTAGACTGGTATGACGGCTCCTTTAGAAATAACCAGGCTCTGCGAGGAACCTATTAGGTATGCGAGACTAAAGCCTACCATCAACTACCGCCAACTTGGTTTGGATCCTGCTATCTTGCCTGGCTAACTCCGACCATCAGGATAACAAAGGTCTTGCCTCAAAGGCGTCACTGAAATAAAAGAGAGCGCCCCGATTTAGCAGACCAAAAACAAAATGTGGTAGCTACCCTTGAAGCTTAAAAAATCCTTTAACTTTGGGAAAATTCATAGAGTGTTCTGTAGCAGGAATAATTCCACTAGTTACCGGCCCAGCTATCTCCTGTTTAGGAAGATATACCCTGCGACTACAAGCAGTAGTTGAAATATTGGCCTTAGAAACTGAAACAGTTATAACCAGTCTGGGAAACGCTATAAAAATCATAGCCCAAAAGCAAGATGAGTTACGACAAATAGTTATGAAAAACGGATTGGCTCTTGATTATGTTTTAGCTTCTGAAGGGGGTACCTGTGCAGTAATAGGGCAAGAATGTTGCACATATGTGAATAGTACTTTCCAGTTAGTAGAAGAGCAAGTAAATGCTGCGCTAGCACATGCTGCAAAGGGAGCTGAGGTTGCCTTCATTCCAAAAGATACTTCAGCCAACTGGTTCAGTTGGCTAGACCCTTGGGGTCTATTCAAAGGCTTGCTCGGAAAAATAATGTCTGTTCTGTGCCTGATTTTAGTTTTAGGCTTGTGTGTGTGTGTGTGTGTGTGTGTGTGTGTGTGTGTGTGTGTGTGTGTATCTATACTACTAATTTTGTGTTGTATCCACATGAACGTCCAAAGAATTAAGCAGAGCATTTCTAGTATCTCAAAGAAAACTAAAATAATGGTGTTGCAAAGGTGTGAGCAGATCGAAAGTAGATGGCTGCAAAATGAAAATGAAGGACTTATGAAATTGGGATTTTAAGGCTAAGATGAGACTAATAGTCTCAAAAGGGGGGACTGTGGTATATAAAAAAAAGCAAAGGCCTTAAACTTTGATCGAAGAAAGGTTGTAAAGATAAAACAAAAAGCGTTGTGTAATAGTGTGGGCGAAGATAAAAGAAGAATGTCTGGCCTTGTGGTAATCAGCGGTTACTGAGACAGCAAGAAAAGAGTGATTTGTAATAAAGAAATGAAAATAATGTTTTTGTAACTGTTACCGCAGATAGGTTTCTAAAAAAAAATTCACTATATGTTCACGTGAATTGTAGGTGGCTGTTAAAAAGGTATATAAGCCTTTTGCTTTAACGTTTAGGGAGGGAGCCCCCTCCAAGTGCATGGTGAATCCATGTCACTTTGGGCCCCTCCTACAGCTGTAGCTCTAGCCAAATAAAGCTTCTCCTGACCTGACCCAAGAGTTTGCTGCATGTGTTTTCCACGACAAATCTAAGAGTAAATTTAAGGCCTTTAGCCCTAAAAATGTCAACTTTTGCTGCTTAAGCTGCAGGATTTACAGTTACTAGTTGTAACAGGCTGTTGTTATCTTCTGATCATGTTCAGTCAGTAGAAGAGGACAACGGCCTGTGTTATCCTAACCTCTAAAACAAGGTCCAGGTTCAGACATGTAACAAAATGCAGAGCTGTTTAGAACGGAGTGCTCAGTGCAAGCCTGCCTCTTGCACCCAAACTGAAGAAAAAAAAAATGCAGTTTTTTCTGTGCTAAAGTCTCATGAAGCTATTAATTGGCTGAGGTCTGATTTTTATGAACTGACATATGCAGGATGAATGGTTTGGGAGATAAGTTCTGGCGGCCAGCTTGACTCATACTGGAAGGAGTGAGAAATTAGCGGTCAAGACATTCAGTGAAACCCCAAGATTCCTATGAAGAATACAGCTCCCAGTCCTTGATCACGAGTTAAGCCATCATTTCAGTGATGCTGTGCAAAAGCCTGGATTTGGGAGGAGATTGAAGTGGTTATATGCTTCCCTTAATTGTTTGCCTATCCCATTAAATGGTAAAGCAACATTTGACTCATTTCCTTCTCCTAGTTTTGTCTACTGTATGTTGCTTATCTTGCTGGCAAGACCGGTTCTGTGAAGAGACTTGTTCTGCTTTCTCCCTGTTTGCGGGGTGACCGTGATGCTAGAAACAAGAGCAGGTATATATATATAGACACTACCCTAAAACAGGTGCCTTCAGTTATGTTGTTTTCTTCTCTTTTTGGTGCTTAGCTCTTCCTTGCTTGTCAGATTTCTTCTGCAGCCCAGGCAATGCACCTGAGCCCTGAATTAGAATAACCTTGTCATTCCAGTACTTGACTGTTTCTTGAGCAGAGATTGATCGTCATGAAAATGGTTGGTCGATGGGCAGATGTCTGGAAGTCTAGA
>NW_005843651.1:25977-28981 GCF_000455745.1 Alligator sinensis | reverse complement strand
AATCAAAGGCCTCTGGTGATGTTGGACAGCAGACTGCTGTGGATTCTCCATTGTTACGGGTCTCTTCTTCCTTCCCCTAGACCAGGGGTTGTCAACCGGGGGTACGCGTACCCCTGGGGGTACTTAGGAAAGCTCTAAGGGGTATGCGGCTGCGGCATGGAGAAGCAGGGGGTGGGGCTGCCAACACTTTGCACCATTTGTGCCCCACGTGCTGCTAGTGCTTTTGTTTTCTCCGCTGTCGTGCGCCGCTGATACTTCACCGCAGTTTTGAACACACCCGCCCCTCTCGTCAATCAGCCACTGGGTGACTCCCCACTTCTCGACCGCCTGCCGGGGGTACACTGACTAAAAATGGTTGAAAACCCCTGCCCTAGAGCATAGGTCACCAAGAGATCATTTTGGTTGTCATTTCTCATTTTGAGCAGTACCTTACTCCAGCAGAACCTGGAACCAAATCTGAATGGCAGAAAACAATCATGGGTGGTGTATGTCACTGTAGGGAGAGGACAGTGTGTATCTCTTCAAAGTTTTATGTTTTACAAAAACACCCAGGTTTTGTGTGTATGCAAGTGGTGAGCAGAAAAGGCGTAACTAGGTTGCACGAAGTGACCCGGGTTTTGCAGGATCAAGAACGCTTTTGATGTACTTCAAATGGCTGCTCCAGTGCAGCTCCATCTCAGCTTCTATCCATTCTTTCTCTTCCCAATTTCCTCCTCTCGCCTTTTATCACAGGTGTGCTGTGTGCATAGTTACAACAAGCAGCCTGGGCACCCTAATCGATTGGGGAAGCCCCAGTGCCTGGAAACAAAATGCCAAAACATGCAACTAGCCAAATCCAGAGACATCAAAAACAGCTCGTTCTAAGAAGAAACATGTTAAAATTATGAATAGGCTCATGTGACATGGCTGCCTGTGACAGCATTGGACTCAGTGACCCAGGAGATCCTTTCCAGACCTATGCTCCTAAATGTCTTTCTTTCCAGCACAGGATCTACTATTAATGGCAGGTTCCACTGAAGTGGGGTGTGGAAAAGCAGTGAGTCTGATCTTTTTTTAAACTCTCTGGAGCCTGCCTGAACTACGTGGGGGCCTGGTGCTTCCCTCCACAGCTGCAGTGCCCCCGGGACCACCTGGGCCGGATGCCAGCAGTGGGTGCTGCCTGAGGAGCGCCGCTGCTGTGCAGTGAACCACCAGCCCCCCTGCAGCTCAGAGACCGCTTGGCCTGCTGGCTTGATATTACTATTTTTTTCCCTGCTTCTGAGCAGATATACTATTTTAGTAATGAATGAGACATCCAGAAATTTTCCTTCTCCCCAACTGTCCCTACAAGTACTGCAAACACATAAGGCAACCAATGGCTAGGTTACATCTCCCCAGTCTTCCTGCCCAAGAAAAGTGTTCATATCATTCATATCATGAGGCATTTTATTGATTTTTTGTGGGGAGTGTCAGAGAGTCTGCAACTTCTCAACATGAATAAGAATATCAGGATCTGGCCAAATTTTATTTTGCCATCTCCTTCTTTTAATGAAAGTAAATCACTTTTATTTTTTGTAGCTGTGCAAAAAATACTTCATCTATCAAACTGCACAACATTAAACTATCTTGTAAAAGAAGAATAGCATATGAGTGATGACATAAACTACAGGTAAAATATGTTGCTGAATCTGACGCAGTAATTGGAGCTCATTAATCAATGAATAGGTCAAAATCTGTCAAGACTTGCTCTAGGTCATCATCATTTTCTTGATGTATGCTAAGCAAAGCAAGCCCAGTAAAGCAGCTCTAAGTCAAATTGTTGCTCAGCTAAATCTTTACCGTTGTCAGGAGTAGTAGGTCAAAAATGAATTTATTCCAGTGTGGTTTCTATTTATCAGATTTTATTGATTCATGTATACCAAAGGAGCATATATGTAATCTGGTTCCTCTTCACTGTTGGGTTGTGATTCAAGAGCTCATGCTATGCTAAATACTTCATGAAAGGAGACTGAGAACTCAGGGTGGGGAACTCGGTGTTATTCGTATTAATCCAGATGATAATAATGGGGATAGTTTTCACAGGCATGAATGATAGCTAGGTTCCTAATTTGCTTTGACTTTCAATGAGAGTTGAGTATCTAGCTGCCCACGATTGTTAATGAAGCTTGTGGGATGATACGCAGCATGTTAGGCCTGGAAGTGGAGAAGAACGGTAGAAAAGAATCTGGTTCATATGTAAAACAAGGTGGATTATCGGCAGGCAGCACATGACTGCCCATATTAGACTTGGAGATCCAGACTTAATACCCGATCCCAAAAAATTCAAGCAATTTTTAATGGACATAGGCAGGTAGTGTCAGAGTATTATATCTCCTTCAAAAGCTGGCTTTATTTATTTAGTTTTTGGTTCACATTTTTATTGTACCTGCTGCTTAATGTAAGATTGACAGAAGGTACGATTGTAGCTAATATGCTAGTGACAATAATAAGACAGAAAAGAAAAAGAAGCTTTATCCTTGGTAGCTGGGGTAGATTTTCTTCAGGGTTTTAGTCTTGCTCATCTATTGTGCAAGTCATCTCAGCTTTCACCTGAAACCCAAAATAAAACACCTGGGAGTGCAAGCCCCTTCAAAACAGAGCAGCTAAGTTTTGCACCATTCTAATAATAAGGACATGTGTCCTGTGCCCTTCCTCATTATTTATCTCATTACCTCCTGACTTTTCCTTTAATTGTACAATCTTAAAAGAAAATGGCAAAGAAAACATAAATTCCTCCTACAGTTCTTCAGCAGATGGAAAGTAATAATGTTCTTTTCATGGTCTCTATTTTCCCCCTTCTTCTAGATGCTCTGGGGAAAGAAATGACACATCTAAGCACTCAGTACCTGAAGGAAAAAATAATGATTTTCAAAATTTAGAGATGAATCTGAGTGAAACAATGGATCCAACTCACCCTGAAGTCTGAGGAAGTTCTCTTTCTGATACGAGCTTCATGATTCTGGCTCTTTTTCTCTTGAGCATGCTG
>NW_005843651.1:24388-25903 GCF_000455745.1 Alligator sinensis | reverse complement strand
AGCAAACCAAAACTTACATACCCAGCCCTGTCACTGATCTGTTATGTGCATGATGTTGCTACTTTTCCCAAGATGCTGGGGTGGGATTTCCATTTTCAGTCCAAAGTGGCTGTACAGCACTGTCGTATCTGAATGGTAATATTTAATACCTGGCCTGGGGTGGTATAGACGGTAATGCAATGTTACAGTTGCAAAGCTGCTGTCTGTTAATCGATGAAGAAGACTACACAATAATGGTAAGAATACTGTGAGTGGCCTAGTGATGTGATGCAAAGTTACTTTACAAGCCTGGAAGTTGCTACCAATTCATTTACGAACAAATAAAACTAGCTTAATAAAGGCTCATGGGAAGAGCCAACAAGATTGCCACCCAAGAAGACCTGTTCCATCCCTTGCATGGGCTGGCTCTGATCATCTCATTAGAAACTAATTTTGGATGTAACCTGCTATCCAAACACTCCAGTCTTATCACTTGCATCACCTCTGTGTGTATTGCATTTCAAATATTTTTCTTGGATACCAACCACTATAGGGTGATGTTGCACAGATCAGTATGCAAAACCAATGCAATAAGTGAAAAAGTTGAGTGGTTTAGTGGAATGTACTCTAGACCTCTGTAAGATGCATCTTTGTACGTCATTGCCCTTACCTATACTGCAATGGCAATCTTGCAGAAAATCTCATTAAAATAACTTAGTTGCACCTCTCAGGCCAGAGCCTGCTGCTGTGAATTCTTCCTTGGGTAAAAGGAAGGCTTTTGCAGCCTTGAGTCTGGGAAACATCAGGAAGCATTTCAGTGGCACACCTAATGAAAGCAAGGACATCTGATTTCAGGCTACTGGCATTGATACTTTCATATTGCATTTGATTTCTAGCATTACAAAAGCTAAGATGTGAATTTAAAAAAACAACTAGTGATGTTCTTTGGTTTTCAAAGGTTAACATTTGAAATGGGAATCAGGATTTTTTTTTTTTTTGGTTGAAAAACAGATGTTTCTCATCCTCTTCCAGGGCTGGTTTCTAGCCCCAGTTAACAAATTTGAAAGTTTTTCTTTTTTTGTGTCCAGTCCATGAAACTTATTTGATCCTTTTCCCTGACACACAAGTACTGCATTCTGTGAATCCTGTGATGACCACTGCACCATAGGATGCAAAGTATACTTTGTCATAACCATATAAAGACAATCCAGTGATTACATTAAATTAAAAAGAAAAAAAAAATCCAAACAAACAGAGGTCATCTGTGGTATACCCCAAATGACCATAATAGAGCATTTTAAAGATAGTAATGATGGAATAATAACAATTCCTGGCAACCATGAAATCCCCCCAAAGCACTTTACAGGCCATAAAGATAAAATCATTATTGTCCTTTCCTTCTCGGAGTGAAGTTTACCCCTGTGCAGAGGCACAAGGGACCAGATGACCTTACGAGTTCCCTTCCAGCCTTACTTTCCTAAGACCCTATGTAGGCCCAGATCCTCAAAGGTATTTAGGTGCCCAACCTGCAAGGAC
>NW_005843651.1:19198-23660 GCF_000455745.1 Alligator sinensis | reverse complement strand
ACAGTCCAGCAAAGCACTCAGACATTTGCTGAAGCCTCGTCCTATTCCATAAATCATTTGGGCATGAGTTTAAGTGCTTTGGTAACAGTCATGGATGACTGAATTCTGCTCTGTTCTGCAAACTGAGGATCTTTTGTTGCATTATAACATAACAAAACGCAGTGTTATTAAATTTTGCAGTTCGCAAGAATAAATCTAGTAGGCGATTTATTGAGCTATTTATGTACGTCTGTTTTTGTCCTCATTGCCATACCCTGTAACCAAAGGGACCCTGTATCACGCATGCCATTGTGACAAGCCTACACACCGGCAAAACCCAAAGGATCAATGGAGCTTTTGTGGGTCAGCAGCCACAGAAGCAAGTGTTGGCTAGATGGAGCTCTTGCTGTCATTCATATGCGAAGGGAGTTTATTTTGGAGACCAGCAATAAAAGAGCTCTCCCCTTCTCTGTGCATTTGCTTTTCCCTGTCTGTTGTTCAGCTTCCCAGAAAACTCTCCTGTATTAATTCAGAGAGGCAGGGCCCAGTTTCCAGGCTGTTCTGGCTGGCCAGGACTGCTTGGCAGGTGCAGCCAGGTACTAAGGGTAAATGTCTTAATGATCTCAAAACGATGCCCCCAATTATTGTTGGTGCCTGTTCAAAGCAGCTGGTTTGAGTGAAATCACGTTTTATAAGTCTGGCTGGTGAGTTCTGCATAGACTTCTGCAGTCCGGCATTGTGCTAGGTGTACTCCAGGGCAGAGTATGATTCATAACTACAGGGTGTGTATTTATATGCCGTATACATAACTAGGTATCTATACACAGATAGTATGTGTGTATGTGATTTGTCTGTATGTGCATAAGTACATATTCACAGAGTTATTACATATTTCTGTGTATACATGATTGTATGTAATTGTGTTGAATGTGTAATAGGGCTCACGTAAGAAAAGGTCCATGGTTGCATTGTGTTACCCCAGCGTAAAACACCAATGTGCTGGAATTCACACCATTTCAGCTCCCTCTGCTTAACAGACTGCACGCTTCTGCAGATCTGCCCCCCAAACTTAAATCTGTGCAAAACCATTGAAAGGTACAATTCCCAGCATTACAGGAGTGACTTGTGTTTTTAAAGCAGTCTCTTAATGAACTGCAGCTGCATGTCCCTTGGTTGGAATCATGCCTGACTTCCTCATTATTTCAATTAAATATCTGCCTGACCAGGTAAAACAATGGAAATGCCTTGACCGAGCTTGTCACCCGAGGCCTTAGTTTTGAATCCAGTTTGCTCTGAAGCCAGCCCAAGTTGGCTAGTGGCAATGTGTAACAATTAGCTGGTGATGCTAGTCCAGGCTCTCCTGGGCAGATGTACACATCACAAACCCCCATCACTCTTGGCACTACAAAATAGCCTCATTGACCTTTTTCAGCAGCTGAGCCAAAGGTTTGCTTTGTGCCTTGGAGACTGAACAGTCTTCCCACGTGTATATGCTCCAGCTCAGGAATAAAAGCATATTGGTGGGGCAGCACGGGAAAAGCCTGAACTGCTGCTGGCCATGCTGTACCTACTGCATGGATAGATAGCATCATTCTCCAGGTTGATCAGTTTGGCACCTTTTGTTAACACTCGGTAGTGGAGACACATGATGCACATGGCGTTGCACGGTGAGTTTTCAGGAGCCATTAGGACCCCAAAAGCAGGTTTTCAATAAGGTTCACTGTCATTAAGACATAAAAATAAAGGGCCAGGTTTTGAAAATCACTGGGAAAGTTTCTTGAAGTGAGTCCCACACTAATGAAAACCTGCCTCCAGTGGTTCAAGCAGTGGCGTACTGACGAGGTGGGCACTGGGGGGATAGGGGGGTGCCAGCCGGGCCCTCCAGAAGGGTATTCGGTCCCCCAGCAGCACTTCTATTTTTGCCGCTGGTTCCACCATTGACATTTCTGGGCTCAGCGATCGGCTGCTGGGGGACCCCCTCCCTCCCTCCCCCCCACTCAGCAATTGGCCGTGGATGTGAGGGAGGTGTTATGAGTACTTATAAACTATTGTAAGCCACATATAAAACTCATTAGCAATGAATAACCATGATTAAAACATCTACAAGCCCTTTATAAATTATTAAAATATGCCCTCTGTGCAAATGGAGACTGTAGAGTTAGACTGAAATAACGTAAGTGGGAAGATGAGTCTTTTCTAGGGTGTGGAGGGCGCAAGCATTTAACATTTATACCATGGCAGCCTTCAGTTGAGGATGAGAATATAACTGCACTAAACTCCACGTTTGGAGGGTGTTAAGTAGCTTGCAGGCCTCGCACTAATTGTCTACACAGGAGTGAGTCTTACTCTCTTCCAAAATAACCTTTTTGTGGATGTCACTTCCCATGGTGGGGTAAGTTTGCTGAGGCCCTGACCAGCTTGACTGGCTTTGGTTGTAAATACTAGGCCACCTTCTTGATCCAGTAATTAAATAAGGCTTTAATAACCTTAGAGAAATCACCCAGAGAAAGAGTTATGGAAACATTCCCTCTGTGGCTTGTAAAATGGGCTGCGTTACAATGCTATCAACATGTTTAGTGAATCTTGCCTTGCTTTAAAAATGGACCTGGCTGGCGCTCCACAAATGCCAGGACTCTCATTTTTCACTTTGAAACATAAATGACCATACGTTAATGCAATAACCCGATACTGCAAGGCTTAAACATTTCCCTCTTCTGTAACATTAGGAGTAAAGACAGGTGACTTTTTTAGCCTTTTGAATTGTTCCAAAGATTAAACAAATTGTAAGGCTTTACATTTATTAGCAATTGCCCATTTTGAATTATTTTTATAGAGCTTCAGGCCCAATTAACTAACTCCAGGATGATCTTCAATATAAATGATAACCTCAGACACAATTACTGTGCAGGAGAGGAATGGAAAGTGGGTACATGGCATATTATATGCCTTAGCATTGTTTTGAATTTAAAGAGCACATTTTAATTTAAAGTGGAGTGGGGAAAGGAATTGTTTCATTAGTAAAAATGTTTTTTTCTTAATACCTTTTCCAATTGAATTGGATGTTTTCCTTTCTTTCTGAGTATTAGACTGTGATAATACCAGGTTTGGTGGCTGTTACAATAAGTTGAACCCAAAATTAGTTTTTAAAAAGTCTGGTGGTTATTAGGGGTTCAGATCCTCTGCTGGTAAAATGTGGCGCCATTGTGAAGCTGAACAGAGTTTTGCCTTGCCGCTGCAGTGCTGCTGTTACTCAGAGGTATTCTGCCCTCGTTCAGCCTGTCACACCTGGCAACAGGCAACAATTTACACCTGTCAGCAAGCTCCTCATTAGTACCACCGCAGTATCTACTGCTGTAAGCCTCTTGGGCAAGTATTTACAGCTCCCCTTTTGTACTCATCTGCATCTGCAAGAGCCCTCAGCCCCAGAGCCTTGCCTCCTGGTTCAAATTATATTAGCTCATGCATTGAGGTTTGGAAATCCCTGGCTCCATGTCTCTGGCAAGAAGTTGCTGTGCATCTGAAGCTGAGAACTTGGAAGAGCGAGGACGGACTTCTTCGCCAGAGTTCAAATTTGTAACAGCCCTCTACTTTGCCCAACGGAAAGTGAGTATAAAATGCCACCTTACTGCTCAGTGAATGTTTCACAACCCCCCCCGCCGCCGCCTCCGCAGGCAGAGGGCAAGGTTATATGAGAAGAAATGCAAGATAAAATTAGGTGTAGAAATATGACTATCCTATGCCATACAAGGCTAGTCTCTGATCCGAAGCTCTGCTGCAGACATTTGCTCAAATCATGTTTGGTATGGAAAGATTATGGGGAGATTGGTTAATAGTCTTCAAATACTTGAACGGGGACTATAGAGACAATATGGGGATGGGCTTTTCTCCGTGGTTGTAGGAGACGGCACTAGAAGCAATGGCCTCAAACTGCAGCAGAAGAAATGGAGGTTGGAGATTGTTAGGAACTTCCTGACTGTGAGGTTGGGCATTGAAACGGGCTGTGCTGAGAAGCTGTTCAGTCTCCATCCCTGGACGTTTTCAGGACAGACACTTGCTGGGATGGTTTAGTCAGGGGTGGTCCTGCCCTGAGTGGAGGGGACCAGGTGACCTTACAAGTTCCCTTCCAGCCTTACTTTCCTGCGATCCTATGTAGCCCCAGATCCTCAAAGGTATTTAGGTGCCCAGCCTGCATAGAAATTTATTGCAATTCCTCACGTATAAATTGTCAATTCCTTACCTCACAGGAGGATAGAAATATTTTTAGTTGTTAATTAAGAAAAACAATCCCCCAAACTGAAACATGTTCATTTTTTTGGGCAACTAGTAGTACCATTTATAAAATTAAAAAAAAAAAATAATAAAAAAAAAAAGTCTTAAAGAGGCAGGCTTGTTTCCTGTTGTTGGTTCAAAAGTGACAATATGTGTCAAAAGCACGGCTGCTGCTGATAAACCAACAAACACAACATTTTAAAATTAAGATGCC
>NW_005843651.1:17253-18641 GCF_000455745.1 Alligator sinensis | reverse complement strand
GTCCTACAGACATACCTGTGCACAAGCAGTCATTTCTGAGCTATGTGCCTAAAAGATGCTGAGTCTCCGTTACAGAGGTCTGCCTGAATACTGCCTGTGTCAAATATAAATAACAGTGTTCATTATGGGGAGCAGTGAGCAACAGGGTTAGGTTGGCATACAAAGGAGGCAAGCACGTTACATCCATGCATTTGGAAAACATGTGAAGTAGCTGTTTGCTGGATCACTATGGCATGAAGCAATGAACTGCAGCTCTCAGAGCCCGTGTGGCAAGAGCTGTCATCCTCAAGCTGTTCAGCAGAAGATGAATTAGCCAGGGGGACAGGATGTGGTAGATTCTCCATCCTTTTCTGTCTTTCAGAAACATGAGAGGCAGAAGCTGTGGACTTTATGCAGAAATGTTGGGGGAAAGTTCTTTGGCAGATGTTACACAGGCCTGGCTTTTGAAATGGTTCCCCCTGGCCCTATTTTTTTTAATCAGTTAAATGAATAAGACAATTACTTGGCTGAGGCGGTCATAATTAGTGCTCTACATGCACTTTAAAAGTTTTTTGTGAATGGGGAAACATTGGTAAGTAGTCAATGAATCTAGATAATTGATTAGCTGTGGTGGACAGTATTTTTAAAAATTAAGTTAACGAAATGAGAAAAAATTCAGAAAGCTTTTATGAAGAAAACCTCCATTTGTCAACCAGTTAGTGGCTGGGGCTTTTCAAACTTGGAAGAGCATGAACTCTTGTGGCAGTCAATAGAAATGTAACGTGACTATGCAGGGCTTTTGAAAAGCTGATCATATGAAACAGTTTGAGATTATTTGTTTGGGAATTTTTTTGTTCTTTTTTAAATGGGGAGAGCACCCTCGTCCCTCCAAATTGCACAGATAAAGGGTTCAGCATGTGTAAGTTTGTGACTCCTGCAGTTCTCCAAAAAAGACCTTACAACAGGAATCAAATGCATCTTAAATGCACAAGAACAAGGACACAAATGTAAAGAATTTGCAACACATTCTTATTTTTTTTTAATCCCATGATTTAGAAACCATGAGATTCAAAATGACCCCCACCACCTCACTCCCCAAATTTTCTATTATATTGATCAGGAGCTGAATTAAATAAATGCAGTCAACAGTCTAGATGATAAAGAATGGATTGCAGTGTAAGCAAGGTTAGTGGTTATCAGTATTGATAATTTTTGCAGGTTACTGATGATAGCAGGCAGGACACCTTGTCATCTGGAGTATCCAGACCTCTGTATGCCATCCTAAACTTCTTCATGCAAGATTTATGTGATTCCTGTGCCTAGATAGATCTGGACTAGAAATCTCAAATGACATTTTCATTCCAGTCTTGTACACTTTCCTGACTATTGAACTAGTTTTCTCACTATGG
>NW_005843651.1:14008-15689 GCF_000455745.1 Alligator sinensis | reverse complement strand
ACCCTCGTCCCTCCAAATTGCACAGATAAAGGGTTCAGCATGTGTAAGTTTGTGACTCCTGCAGTTCTCCAAAAAAGACCTTACAACAGGAATCAAATGCATCTTAAATGCACAAGAACAAGGACACAAATGTAAAGAATTTGCAACACATTCTTATTTTTTTTTAATCCCATGATTTAGAAACCATGAGATTCAAAATGACCCCCACCACCTCACTCCCCAAATTTTCTATTATATTGATCAGGAGCTGAATTAAATAAATGCAGTCAACAGTCTAGATGATAAAGAATGGATTGCAGGGTAAGCAAGGTTAGTGGTTATCAGTATTGATAATTTTTGCAGGTTACTGATGATAGCGGGCAGGACACCTTGTCATCTGGAGTATCCAAACCTCTGTATGTCATCCTAAACTTCTTCATGCAAGATGTCTGTGATTCCTGTGCCTAGATAGATCTGGACTAGAAATCTCAAATGACATTTTCATTCCAGTCTTGTACACTTTCCTGACTATTGAACTAGTTTTCTCACTATGGGTTGTGAGAAAACCAAGAAAAAACCCAGACTGTTGTTGTTGACTAAAACGTTTTGGGGAGCGGGCACTGGTGGAACCGCCAAAGATTTCAGTTTTGGGGGTTATGGCTTTTCGATTAAAAATCAAAAGTTTAGGAGAGAAAGTTCATCAAATTTTACAGCAGCAAATATAGCCATTTTCTTGCTCACCTGAGAGTGTCTAGAATGAGGGCAGTTCTGACACTTTGTCTCACAAAAAAGGAAGTGATACAGAAGCCTGGGAAAGAAAACCACATGGAAATGTTTTCAGTCTTTTTAGATCTTCCTTGATCGGTGCGGGGTAGGAGGGGGGGATAAAACCTCATTCAATTCAGCTTTAGTTGTTCCATGTACTTCTTCATAGCAAACTATCTTTTCCAAGTCCCAGGATCCCAGACTCTGGCACTGTTTATATTAGGAAATATTACTGGGCTTACATATGAATGAGAACAAAAATGATGCTGATCATGATGACATGTTGCTTTCATAATCATTTCATTACAATTTAAACTTGAACCCGGTTGGTTTTGTTTGCCTCTGATATGCGACTAGCTTGATAACTTGATCTTGATGATTGTAAATCACCATCATAGTTAGTCATGCAGATGAATCCAAATTCAAAACCATGAACCATTATATGCAAATGGCCCCAAATCATCATAAGAGGCTAAAAGGAGAACCTGGATCAAGACATATCCCAATAGTGAGATGTTGGGATTGTGGAACAGGATGAAAAATGCTGACTTGAGCCTATTTCTGTGTTTTATTGGCGGTGAGCTATTTTGCTTGGCCCTAGTGAATGAAAGCCAAATACTGAACTCTTTTGGCAGGTGTGAATCCTGAAGTTGACTGGGACTGGTTGAGAGAGAGAAAGCAGAGACTGTTTGGTGACCTTGATTTCATTTAAAGCTGATTGAATATTAAACCCTCACTTTTTTATGAAAGGAAACAGTCCTACTGTAACCAGTAATCTTTGTGCTTGATACAGGAATAAGAAATCTAGAAAAACAGGCATGGAATCTGGCCATGAAGGATGATAGGATTTAATTTTTGTTAATACTGGAAGAATGAATAGTGGTAGCATACAGAGACCTCGGATAGGATCAAGGTTTATTGTGCTAAGTGCTTTCTA
>NW_005843651.1:4786-12553 GCF_000455745.1 Alligator sinensis | reverse complement strand
AACCCGGCCGGCCAGGGCTGAGGGTGGCTGGCCCCCAACCCCGGCCATCCCCCTTCCCTGCGAATGAGGGGACTGAAAACCTCTTCTTTCAATCGGCTTCTCCTTCTCCGCAGGGCAGGTCTCCCCACCTCCACCCTTGGACTTGCTCCGAGTTCACCGACACTGTTTTTAGCCCAGGGGAAATGTCTCAAGCCAATCTGGTGAGCCCACACGGGCAGTCTGTTACAATTATATGCTGAACTTTATATTATTTGCCTGACAAAAAGCACTTAGCGGAGTTTTAAAAAATGCCATTTTCAGTCTGTTTACTTTTCAACATAGCACTTTTAATTAAATACCCTTTATGCAGATGCTAGATTTGTGTATTTTACAGCCCCCACCTAGTACCCTTAACAGCATTTTTATTATTCATCTATAAGCATCCCCCCTCCACACCAAGCCCCCTGCAATGAATAAAGGAATTAAAAATAACCTATAATTCGCACAATAAAAAGATGGTGGTTTAGGTATGCAGCTTGCTAAATATGCAAGGATGAGGTGTTTTATTTGGTCTGTTATAGTAATTGCAGGAAAATCCATGGAATAAATGTTTAATAATCTGGGAAGGAAAATGAAGTGCGGGAGGCAGGAAGCAATACTGTGTCCCTAATTTTCTTTTCTGAAAGAGGAACGTGCATAAACAATGGCAGGATCACTTGTTCGTGCCTTTAATGTGTGATCCGTTCTCTCCAGTGGAGGGCACTCGGTGCATCACAAACTAAACATTAACACCCACATGCTCTGGAGCACCCTCGCTCTCTGGAAAGCCTGCTGAATTCAACAAGAGCTGCCTCTCAGCACAGCTACAAGACACTTTCAACACAACCGGCTACATGGATAAACCTGTCCGGCATAGCTCTTAAACAGCACAGAAGACCACCCCCCACCCCCTACTCCCTTCCCCTGTCCCTTCTTTTCCTCATCCACCAAATTCTTTCTTGTCCCCTCTAGGAAACTTTGTGTGGGTTACTGGCATGCCGGTCGGATGGCAGTGATGTGAGTGGCAGCTGTGCTGTGGCATGAAGGTTGTGATGGTTTAAAGAAAGGAGCCCTATGTGTATAAAAAAAAAAACAAAAAAAAACAAAAAAAAAAACCCCATAAAAAAAGTGAAAGGAAGAGAGAGGGAGAAGAAAAAAGGGGATATTTTTGTGGATGACAAAAGGATGGGGTAAGTGAACTTTTGTTGCCGCCTCCTTAGCACAGCTGCAGGTGTACAGTACATTTTTTCATCTGGATTATTAGCTGATGGAGAGCAGGGACCAGTCTGAACAGCAGCAGTGCAGTCCTTTGCCAGGCATTTTTGCTATTATATTTTTTGATTGCGTATCCCCGCCTCTGCACAAACACACACACCTCCCCCCACCCCCAACCTCTGTGTAATTAATCTGTAAATGCATGCACGGAGCTGACAACCACAGCGAGTCCATTCATGATCCAACTCGCCCATACACCTCTAAATAGGTGTCTGTATCCGTCTGAGGTGCGCACATACGAGATTTCCTTTGGGATTGTGTGCACGTTAGATAAACTTGTATTGAGATTATGCAGGTTGTCGGGAAGGATTGTGAACAGTTTGCAGCATGTGGGAAGTAGGCAAGAGGGGGGTGATTTTGTGGGTTTTGGGAAGGCTGACTTGGTTTGTCAATAAATATCCCTAGTAGAGCTGATGGATCTCCAGCAGTCATTTGTCTTATTTTTTCAAGTGTGACAGTTTTAATTTCCATCTCCCTCCCCCAAACTCTGCAACAGCTGGAACATATTTCTAGCTGGCTGCTGCTGGCGCACAGGCAAGAGCAAAAGATCAGAATTTATATTAGAGACCTAACCATTGAAGTGAAAGACAGAGACACATAAGGGCTTTTTAGATAAAGAATGGTTTCACTTACTGGCTCTTGGTTTAAAATTAGAATTAATAATTGCAGCACGGGGGGGTGTGTGTGTGTGTGTGACAAATAATAAAATGACTATTTACAGAGAAGATAACAGGCCTTTAAAGAGTGCTACTGATGGAAGAATGCAGCCAAATGATGGGTGGGAATACAGCTCTGGACTGAGCCAGGGGGGTCCCAAAATTATGATTTGCTCTGAGAAAGTGTGTGTGTGTGTGTGTGTGTGTGTGTGTGTGTGTAGGTTGACATTTCTGAAATTCTTGCCACAATTATTCAGAGACTGTGCAAAATCTGACTGCTCTCCCAAAGCAGCATAGACAATGCAGAAGGATCAACCTGACATCTGAAATGCAAAGCATTCAAATCAGCGGCAGTGAGGAACAGCAAGGGGGGTCCAGATGAAAATATGACTCTTGAAATGTAATGCTTTTTGCTGATCTTAATGCAACTGTAAAGGTGCTGAAGGGCTTCCTTGGAGTGCGCAAGCTCATTCAGGGTGTTTGCACTCTTGGGACAAGGCTCTGCCAGCAGGCTGTGCACACAGGATGTGTGCACAAGATTTGACAGCTGGAACTCCAGGGCAGGAAGCCCGGGAAAAAAAGGGGAGAAGGGCTGCTATTGTGGGCAGAGGAGCTACCAGCTACTGAGTACCCAGAATTGCCTTTACTGAAGGAGCAGGGGTTGTGCAAATGGGTTCCCCTCCCACTCTTAAGATCCCCTGGTGCAGGGAGTCCCTGGAGGGAATGAGGGACAGGGGTTGCTAGAGGAGGTTTTCTGGGAGAGCTGCAGAAAGCAGCTGTGTGGGAGCTCCAGCAGAGAGCTCAATAACGTACAGCTGAGAGGGGTGCTCCAGGTGCAAACCACAGGACAGCTGCCTTGGGAAGTGTCTGGGGAGCTGTGTGAGTGATTGCAGGGGCCCAGGAAAGACTGGACAAGGCAAGAAACCCTGGTCTCTGGAGCAGCCACACTCTGGACAGCCCCCCTCCCCGCCATCTTCTGTCCAGATGACAGCATCGCCACCCCTCTTGTGAGGCAGAGCGAGCACCGCTCCCCGGGGCTCTGCTGCAGCCGCTGCACAGTGGGCTACTTTGCTGCAGGCAGAGGGATTTTGTGGAGACCTGGCTGACTAAGCGTATATACATACCTGTTATAAGTTGCCCGAGTGGTAAAGTTGATAACATAATTGCTTTTGTTAGATGATGAGTATCATAATTGAGTTTATTGAAAACAGCTCAATAATGAGCTACCATTACTAGCTCAATAGCTCACACAAGTTAATAGCTATTGAGCTTGCACAAATAATATAGCTATAATGGCTCAATAATGAACAATAGTTTGTTATTTATGGGATGTCGAATTTGTCAGTCTCTCAGTTATTTGTCAGTCTCTGAGTTGTTATTGTGAACAATAAATTACTGTAAATAGTTACTTAGTGTGTGGTCTGGTGCAGGGAGCACCACGGGAGAGCGCTGCAGTGGGTGGTGCTCCCAGCCTGTAGACAGAGTGGGAGTAGACCGAGACTTATTGGCACCCCAGGATGCCAAAAACTTGGACATGGCTGCGGGTAGTGCTCCCACCAGGGTCACACAACGTTGGTATAAAAGTGTGTGCATACATATACACACACATTCATACTTCTGTATAGGTGTATGTGTGTGTACATGTGTGAATATATACACACATACATGTATTGCACATGCAATACATCAAAATAACACACGTACAAAATAATAGATATTTGAATATCAGTAGATGTGTTTACATCCATATAATGAACATATAATACGACCTTGAAAACTAAGTTCTGAGATGTGTGTATTAATGAAGGCATCCTCATGATATCGGGGTCCCCTACATCTGCTACACAATATAGGTAATACACATGTATGCTTTATGATAGTGTTTGTGTGTGTGTGTTTACAGTGCATGCTTTTTTTTCCACATGAAAAAGATCCCTCAATGCTGGTTAGAAAGAGTAGATGAAAACCTTACATTTTGCACTAAAGGCATGTTTCAAATGCAGGTCAAACTTTATATGTCAGCTGATCACTGTAGCTCGTTTTTATACTCATTTTTTGGGGGGCGAGGGGTGCAGGCTGGCAAAGGTTTACAAGCAGCTGGGTTTATTAAGAAATATTTTACTTCTTGTTGAACTACCAAAGCAGGGGCTGAGTTTCCAATTGAACCCTGCGGTGAGTTCAGAACGGTGACTTGACAGATACGTTTATTGTTAAAACCTCAGCATCCAGTGATAAGGCTATATCCGATACATGGTGTGCGGATGTACATGAGATCAAGGGAAGAGCAGACAGGCTCTCGGCCCATCTTTGGGATCATAAATCACACACAAGTACTTGAATAACCACAGTGGTTGTGGTGGTGTGGGTACGGGGGGAGAGGGAGGCAGGCTAGGAAGTGAAATGATAACAGGCATAGCAAACAGTGTAGGAAGGGACAAACAGGTTGTCTCCAAATCCACTGGACCTCCAATGCCTCAGTAGAAGCCCCACTGACATAAGTAATCTCCTGGTGATTAATTTTAATAGTTTTACAATGCACGTTTGTCTTCTTTTTAATATTGCAGGTTTCCGTTTAATGAAGCAGCTGAGAGGCATGAGTGTGGTGTCAGTGCTACTTCCTACAGTGCTGTCTGGTACGCTCACTGCGGCTCAGCACACTTGCCCCAAAAACTGCAGATGTGATGGTGTACTGTGAATCTCACGCATTCAGAGATAGCCCTTGGAATATTTCTGGAGGATCTCAAGGCTTATCACTGCACTACAACAGCATCCAGAAGTTTAAATTAAATCAGTTTTGGGGCCTGAATCAGCTCATCTGGCTTTATCTTGGCCATAATTACATCAGCTCCAGGGAGGAGGGTGTGTTTCAGGGGATCCGAAGGCTGAAGGAACTAATTCTAAGCTCCAACAAAATTACTCATCTGCAAAACAAAACATTTCACCTGGGCCCCAATCTCTGCAACCTGGACCTTTCTTGCAAAGAGCTGTAGGTGTTACAGCCAGAGCAGTTTAAGGGCCTTAGCAAACTCTTGTTCTTGCACTTGAGGTCCAACTCGCTGAAAACGGGACCAGTCCGAGTTTTTCAAGATTGCTGGAACCTTGATTTTCTGGATTTGGGCTACAACCGTGTATGGAGTCTGTCATGTAAATGCTTTTGCTGGCCTCCTGCAGTTAACAGAGCACAACCAGTTTTCTAAGATCAGTTTGGCCCACTTTCCATGCCTCTTCAACCTTCAATCCATTTATTTGTAGTGGAATGTGATCCGTTCTTTTAGCCCAGGGTTACATGGACTTGGAGCTCCTTGCACAGCTTGGATTTATCGGGGAACAACATGACAGGAATAGAGCCCGGGACGTTCCGACGCCTGCCCAACCTGCACAAGCTGAACCTGGATGCCAACAAACTCACCAGCGTCTCTCAGGAGACCATCAATACATGGCTTTCACTAATATCAATCTCTCTGTCCGGAAATCTGTGGGAATGTACTCAAACCATTTGCCATCTGTTTACTTGGCTTAAGGATTTCAAGGGGAATAAAGAAAGCACTATGATATGTGCGGACCCTAAGCACATGCAGGGTGAGAAGGTGAACGATGCTGTGGAAACACACAATATCTGCACTGAAATCCAGGTGGTGGTTACTGAAAGATCATACCAGGCACCTAAAATGCCCCAGAGGCCACTTTTTATTCCCAAACCTACCCTTCCTAAACTGGAAAGTAATCAGCCAACCTCCATTATGCCAAGTCCTTCTTCGGACCTGCCGGCACCTGGAGTGGAACCGGAGTACAAGTGTGTTTCCTTTCACAAAATCTTTGCTGGGATCATGGCCCTCTTTCTTTCAGTGGCTATGATTTTGCTGGTTATCTACGTGTCATGGAAGTGCTATTCAGCCAGCGTGAAACAACTCCAGCAGCACTCTCTTATGAAGAGGCGCAGAAAAAAGGTCAGAGAGTCTGAAAGGCAAATCTACTCCCCTTTACAGGAGTATTATGTGGACTACAAGCCAACCATGGATGTATCCGTTAATGGGTTATCTACGTGTCATGGAAGTGCTATTCAGCCAGCGTGAAACAACTCCAGCAGCACTCTCTTATGAAGAGGCGCAGAAAAAAGGTCAGAGAGTCTGAAAGGCAAATCTACTCCCCTTTACAGGAGTATTATGTGGACTACAAGCCAACCATGGATGTATCTGTTAATGGATCTGGACCCTGCATGTACAGTATCTGTGGCTCCAGAGAATGTGAGGTATGAACCCCGATCCTCCTAAAACCATTTCAGCAGCTGGGAAAGAGAGGTAAATGTTTGAAGCTTTTGCAGCGTCTCTAATCACTAGAAAGATTAATGAGCCTTTGTGC
This sequence comes from Alligator sinensis, assembly GCF_000455745.1. Classification (NCBI taxonomy): domain Eukaryota; kingdom Metazoa; phylum Chordata; order Crocodylia; family Alligatoridae; genus Alligator; species Alligator sinensis. Next base: position 6,245 of record NW_005843651.1, on the reverse strand, counting down.
TCTTGGGAGTGCTCAGTGGGAAAGGTTATTTAATTAAATGACAACAGTCGGGGAAGTGACGGTGGTTATTTTCAACAGTGCAGACTTGAAAGAGGTTCATCCAAAGATGAGATTAAGTTGGAATAAATAGCCATGTTAAATGCATCTACAGCCTGAATTTCCTCTTCCCGGGACCCATTTTACAACAGTTGCTTTATGAGCAGTGCCAGATTATGATATGCTGAGGCCCTAAACTATGTCCATCTTTAGAGGCCGCATACGATGAAAATAATCCAGTATATGTATACTTTTGTCACTTAAGGATGAAAATGTCCATATTAAGAGAGTCATTTTCCCAGATCTCCTTTTCCTCCTTTATTTACCAACTGCCTATTATAAAACTTGACATTGAGTCCGTTTTCTTTTTCTTATTTAGAGGCCCCTGATATCGTGAGGCCCTAAAGCGTAGCTTAAGTAGTTTAAGCCTAAATCCGGGACTGTTTATGGGAGTCACTGACAATGTGCACTGGTGTAACTGGGAGGCGATTAAGGCACCTGCTGTTCTAGGGAACACAGAGTAGAATGCTTGGGGGGGAAATCTGTATAGTAGGGTCAGTATTATATCTAGTGGCTTCTCCAACCTATTTGACAGGGGTTAAAAAAGATGATTCTCTTTTCAGTCTCTTTTCTCCGTTTCTCTTTTCCATATTCAGTCTGCAGTTCAGGGATATAACTGAGCACAATGAGACTTAAGCACTGGCTTAACTCACTTGCTTGCTCTGCTGAATCAGGAAGGATGGGAGCTCTTGTTTATGGACTTGTCTGAACTTGGGTCCTAAAGTAGGGCAAAAGTCAAAAGTAACATTTGCAAATGCCTGGTTTGGTGTGTTTTGTTGTAAAGTTTCAACCGAGAGACCAAGAGATGGCAGAAGGGGATATAGCTCAGAGTTGCACCCTTTTACATGAGGTGTCATTTTGGCTCTATAAGTGTAAGTAAAAAACTGGCAGTCATTGGGGAGTGTGTGTGTGTGTGTGTGTGTGTGTGTGTGTGTTGAGCATATACACATGTATATATGTTGAGTTGTAATTTTGTAATAATTAGGACATTAATAAATAAGAAAGGGTTGTACTTTAGATCCCCAAGGCCCATTTATACATGGTAAGATGGATTTGTGTTATGCCATTTCAACAAAGACTTCTTTGGGTAACAGACTTTCTGCTTATGTGACATTGTGCATCTGCTGCTGTGGTGTTAAAGCCAGGTTAGACTTGGCTTTTCTTATCACTGTAAGCATCCTAATGGGAAAAATGAATGGCTTGTTGTGGCTCCTTCCCACCCCTGGAATTCTCAATGACTTCTGCAAAGTTGGGTTTAAACCAGGTTAGGGCTTGGACAGTGTCTTTGATGTTCAGATATGCTAAAATGTAAGGTCAAGATTGGTTAAGTGTAACAACTGATTTTGAGTGACCAACTGGAGAT
>NW_005843651.1:855-3945 GCF_000455745.1 Alligator sinensis | reverse complement strand
ATTTACTTGAGAAGCATCTATGGATGCAAGCCAGAATTTGGTTTTCTTTACCAGCTGCAACATCACATTGGTGGCTCGTATTCATCTTGTGGTCAGTCATGACCTCTGAGTCTCTTTCGGCCATGGTGCTAGTGAGCGTAGCACTGCTGAGCCTATAAGCATGCTGTGGGGTTTTTTTCCTCAAGGTGGAGTACCTTACATTTGTCGGTATTGAATGTCATCAGGTTTATATCTGCCCACTTTTTGAGCGTATACAAGTCAGCCTGGATCACCAGCCTATCTTCGGGTGTGCATGCTTTACCCCAAAGTTTGGTGTCATTGGCAAACTTGGCTAGTCCACTTCTGACATCACTATCCACATTGTTGATAAAGACGTTAAAGAGAACAGGTCCAAGGATGGAGCCCTGGGTCATGCCACTGGTCACAGGGTGCCATGGTGATTCACTTCCATTGACCACCACTCTCTGAGTCCGGCCTCAGAGCCAATTCCCCAGCCATTGGACTGTGATGAAGCTGAAGCCACAGTTGGCCAATTTTTCCAAGAGGAGGTCGTGGGACACTAGACCAAAGGCTTTTTTAAAGTCTAGATATACAATGTCAATCTCTTCTCCCTTGTCCAGGTGATGTGTTACCTGGTCATAGAAGGAGATGAGATTGGTCAGGCAAGACCTACCCGCAACAAGCCCATGCTGACTGTCCCTCAGGATGTTGCCATCAGCCAGCTTGTTGAGAACGGTCTCTTTGATAATTTTTTCTAGAATCTTTCCAGGGATTGAGGTCAAGCTGATTAGCCTGTAGTTCCATGGATCTACTTTCCTCCCTTTCTTGAAGATGGGCACTACATTGGCCTTCTTCCAATCTTCAGGTACTTCACCTGAGTGCCACGAGTTTTCAAATATCTTTGCCAGTGGCTAGGCTATGACGCCTGCCAGCTCCTTAAGTACTTAGGGGTGCAATCTGTCAGGACCAGCTGACTTGAAGGTGTCCAGCCTCTCAAGGTGTTCCTTTACAAGATCTACACTGATGCTGGGTATAAATTCATCCTTACCCTGGCCGTTCCGCATCATGCTAGGCAAGGCAGTCCCTTTGGGCTGGTGAAAAACAGACACGAAGTACCTATTAAGCAGGTTGGCTTTTTCTTGGGGGTTGGTTGTCAGTTGTCCCATTTGGTTTAGCAGGGGTCCAAAGTTACCCTTGCTTTTCTTCTGACTCCCCACATATCTGAAAAAAGACTTTTTATTGTCCTTGATATATGTAGCCAGTTGGAGATCGGTTGCAGCCTTGGCTTTCCTTGTTCGCTCCCTACAGATATGGACCAATGCAGAATATTCCTCCTTTGTGGTGATTCCTGTCTTCCATCCTCTATAAGCCTCTCTTTTTAGGTGTAGGAGGTCCACGAGTTCCCTGTTGAGCCAAGGGGGCTGCTGTGCCCTTTTGCTACCTTTCCTCCAAAATGGGATGGACATCTCTTATGCTTTCAGGATTGCTCCCTTAAGGAGCAACTACTCCTCTTGGACTCCCTTCCCTGTCGAGTCATGGCCCCTTAGGGCCTCAACAACAAGCCTCCTGAGCTTATCAAAGTCAACTTTCCTAAAGTCAAGGACTTCTGCATTGCTGACTCATTTGCCAGTTTTGCGATGGATAGTGAAATTGATCAGCTCATGGTCACTGTCTCCCAGCTTTCCTTCAATTCTTAGGTCGCTGACTAGATCATCCCCTTTAGCCAGTACCAGGTCCAGCAGCGTTTTACCTCTTGTTGATCCATAGACTTCTTGAGTCAAGTAGAGCTCATCCACGCATGTGAGGAAGCTTTGTTAGGGTCAGCTTAGGGGCACCTCCAAACACATAGCATATTTCCTTGCATATAACACACACCTTTTCCCCAACATTTGGCACCCAAAATTGGTGTGTGTGTGTATTAAGTGAGTGTGCCCGCCTCTGTTCAATCAAGTGCTCTCGTGCAGCCTTAGCCCAGACTATGGATCGTGTCTGTCCTGGGCTCGCGGGTGGACCCCACAGGCTACCCCTGCTGATGTCAGGGGGTCCCCTTAAATCGCCTGCCACTACTTGGGATGTTGCCTCAGTGGAGGGGTTCCCTCTTGGGGCAGCCTCCAGGGCTGTCGCGCCTCCCAGCGGTCACTCCCGGGGCTCTGACCTCCTCTACACCCCGGCCACTCGCCACCTTGGGCTGCCGATCTTCAGGCCCCTTTTGTATCCTCAGCTCTTCCCCAACCTCTGCCCATGGCTTGCCAGCTGTTTGCCTGAGTCTTTGGGCCTGGTGTATGGTCCACGAGGTCCTCCGACCTGGTCCCTCCAATAAGACTCCCTGTTGCACTATACTAATCACCCTGTGATGTGTCGTGCCTATCCCACCACCGAGGTAACTAAGGCCACTAAACTACTGGGCCAGGAGGCCCAAAAAGGGTGTCTCTGGCCTCTGGGCCGTGTGGATTGCTCTAGGCTCGGGTTCCACAGCCCTGGCGGCTCACCCCACTGGGGTGTTGAGTCCCCGCCTCTTCCTAAGGCCGCTGTGGGCCCCAAGGGTCCACTGTCCAACCCCACTTCGGGTCTTCGGCTGCCCTCCGGTGAGGCCCTGGTAGACACGCCCCTTTGTTACCTGTTCTCCGAGGCTCCCATGCAGGCTCACTCCTCGGTCTCAGCGCCGCCTTGCCCCAACACTGCTGTCTCGGCTCCTGCCTCCAGTTCCCCCGTGGGTGCTGCTGCTGGCTCTGCTGCAGGCGCTGCTGCCAGATCTCCTATCGGCGTTGCTCCCACCTTTACTGTTGCCTCTGCGGCTGACGTCTCCTCTGGCTTTCCAGCTGGCTCCGCTGCCAGTGCTACAGCCAGCTTCCCTGCCGGTTATGCTATCGGTGTTACAGCCGGCTTCCCTGCCGGCTCTGCTCTCGGTGTTACTGCCAACTATTGGAGCCTCTCCTGGCTCCGCCCCAGCTTTCCATGCTGCTGGGCGCGGCGGCTGATCCCCTCTGTGCGAAGACTCTCCCCTCAAGCCTCCACCCATCAGCCACCCCGCTGCATCGTCGGGGCAGCTTTTTATCTCTCCTGGGCGGCATCTCCCACCCACGCTGCTTG
>NW_005843651.1:0-296 GCF_000455745.1 Alligator sinensis | reverse complement strand
ATACAAGTTCAGATGCAAGTAGCAAAGAGCACAATAAAGGAAATGTAATATAAAGGTATTTAATCAGAAATTGGCATTTAAATGGATTCTGATGCAATCTTAAGAAGGACAGGGCAATCCATAGTATTAGCTAAATTACTAGCTGCAAGTCAGCACAGTTCCATGACCTGCATTAGTATGTCTGTGTACCTGAGCTGAGATCTGGCCCTGTAATTTCTACAAATTACATGTGTAGGCACAAATTACGTGTGTCACCTCCATCCTTGTGTTGAGGCCCAGCTCAAGTCTGGGATCGT
>NW_005843650.1:58290-72029 GCF_000455745.1 Alligator sinensis | reverse complement strand
AGATTTCTGGAGAGGGACACAGACGGTGGCAATTCTGCCATACGGCCACACACTGATATCAACAAAAGAAGCAACCGAAGCAGAGTTTCAATCTCAAGTGCTTGGAAAACCCTGCTAAGAGACATCCCCTCCAGCAGCGCCTCCGAGAGAATCAGGCCAACTCCCCTGATGCTCTTGACACCACTGACCTCTCGAGGAAGAGCAAGGGCTTCAAGAAAGGCATTAAGGGGGCGTGCCAAGAATCTCAAGGCTTCCCCACAAAGAAACCTCAGGACTGGTTCAGTGAGAATGAGTGGGAAATGCTTGCCTTCCAAATGCACAGAGCACACAGTGCCAACCGCTCCGCATAGAAGTGCCCACACGCGTGACCTTCAGTACAGGTCACTCACTCGGTGGCCCCTGCCACATGGACAGTTTTGCACACGTAGGGGAAGAATGCATCTCCTCCTATGTGTGTGTTAGTAAAAGCCACCATTGAGTAGGTGTGTAACATGTAATAAAAAGACAAGAAAATGTATTAGTGCTGCAAATCCTTCTTAGATTTGCTGTGGACTCACATGAGGGCTTCACTGCAAAGAAGCTGCTTGGGTTTGGTTTAGCACTTCCTTCTGGCCGTTTACCTAGTCATTGCTTTCCATTTTCCCTGAGGGTTTTTTCCCCCTCTATTTGCCAGAGGAGGCTGAGCCCTTCCTCAGGTTGGAACAGGCTCAGGTTTCAGATGGCAGATCCCATTCCTCTTTCTACGTAGGTACTGTCCATGTGGGAGCTTTCCCCACTGAGGTCCAGCTCCCTGGCCTGAGACAGGCAGAGATCCCAGGAAGGGGGAGCACATGGGGTTCTCCAGCAGGCTGCAGAGAGGCTGCTCCTGGCAGGGGCAACACCATGGATCTGGGTCCATGAAGGCAGTTTTCCTTAAGTGTTCCTGGGGATAACTGTTCTTCTGGCGTGGTTTAGTACCCCCAAGGTGTTGGGGCTTAAAGCCCACAATGGGAGGCCCCCCCCCCGCTTGCTTCTGGGCCATAGGGCTGAGGGCAGGCGAAACTTGGGGCCATCCGAACCCAAGCCTCCGGGCTTGGGCCTGCTGTTTGTAGGGGCACTTATGGTTCTGGACTGACTCACTGATTTGGATTTCATTGGGCTGATTTGGCTTGGAACATGAAAAATTTCTTTAAGAAATATAACGTGCCTCAAAGAATGCTAAGCGGTTTTGTGGTAAAAATATGTTATAATCTAGTCATTATGATTTTGCAATAACGTTTGTGTAGCAGCTGTGTGGTAAAAATGTCTCATCTCCCTACACAAAGGCTTCACAGCTGAGAACTGTTTAGTTTCACTACATAATTGCTTCTGCATATTATCACACTTGCTTCTGCTAAGGTATGTAGGCCAATGATAGATTTACGAGTAGCACTAGACTTCTGCAGACATAGCCGGGAACAGATGCAACAAATAACTCCTTACGAGAGATAAGAAAAGAGACACAGGGAAAGGTGCTGATGTAAAGAACTCAGACCTTGACCAAAGAATAACCGAAATGGACTTAAGGACGGCCCCAGGGAGGAGATTTAAGATGTAAATGAGACATGTATGTAAACCATCATAGAACATATACCTGCTAGACATATGTTATAAGACGTAATACTTGGGCTACCAATAATTACGCGACACGTTAGAATCTTTTGTTTATGTTAGCTATAAAAAGGAACCCCAAACTCTGTTTGGAGTCGACACGGATTTGAGTAAATTAAGCTCCCTTGTCGAACTTGTTTGCAAACAATAAATCTGAACTCGGACCCAGCCTGTGTGAGACTCTCTCCTAGAGGTGGATTAGACAAGCCTCCAGGGGCACAAAACTAGCCGTTTGTGCAACAGTTTCACTTTCATGGCTTTTTGCCACAATTTGCCAGCGCTGCTGTGGCTCATCTCATGCTAAAGGCTTCTGGCCATTTTTGTTGGGATCTTTCTGCTTTGTAAAAACATGGACCACACCTACATCCTAAATTAGGCCTGGGGCCATGGAACTAAGGTGCTGAGGAACTGTCCAAATATATACAGGCCCCCAACCCTAAAATATTGAAACAGATTTGTCCTGGAGAAGGCGGGCAGCCCGAGTCTCATTTCCTCCCTTACTGTGTTCCCTGTATCATGGAGCCAGACAGGTCCTTTCCCTAGCCTTGGTGTAAGGCAGAGCAATATCAAGGCTATAGTAAATGAATGTGCTGCTTCTAAGGACTCCCCTAGACTCGGGAAAGAAGGTCTTGTCTACAGCACAGGAGATTTGGTGGCAGCGTCTACATGTGCCTTTAGGGGGCAAAGCGCCTGGGTGTGTGTGTGCAAGTGCATCCAGATTACAGCACACTGAGCCAAGTCACAGCAGCGCTAGCTGGCAGGGGAGCCAGGGGGTCAACTGGGCTCAATGTGCTGCAGACGGGTTGGCTGGGGCATGAGGGTGCTTTGGCACAGGGCTAGCTGGCAGACAGCCCCAGCACGGGAGCACCCTCGTGCCACAGCCAGCTGGACGGGTCTACTTGTGTGCTGTTGTGCACAAAAAAACTCTGCAGCCATGTATTTACAAGTCCTACCCTGCTGCAGAGTTCAGTAGTTTTGTGCTCTTTAACAGACGCATGTACATGGTTCATTAGGCAAGTACACACTAAACGTCTCTTGTAGACATGCCTGGCACTCCCAAAATACCCCCATATGGGGAGCAGGGCCAGTGCTGAGTTGTGATGACCTCCTGATAGCAGCTGGGAAGACCCTCTGTCTGCTGCTCTCAGGCTACTTGTGTCCAGCCGCTTCCCAGACACCTGATGGAGCTGGTTTCTTGAGTTGCTGCAAAAGGTGAATCCAGAGGCTTTGCAGAGAGGTGCAAAGACCGTCTCCACCCCATGCCCCAAACCCTAACCCACCGCCGGGCACCTGAACTCCCCCTCCAGATCTGAGACTGGGCTTCTATAACAAAGAAAGGGTAAGAATAAGCCTTGTGCCAGTCCTTGCCTGGGCACATGGGAAGATGCTGGGACTCCCTGAGGATCCCCCAGTCAGGCTCACCATGTGCCGAGGTCTCTGGGATCTCAACACTTTGGGATATTTCAGGACAGTGAGACATGGACTCACCAGCCAAGGTAGTGAGAAGGAAAAGCAGCTTCCCCCAGGACTGCACAGTGCTGGTCTGCAGAGGTGGTGGGGGCCCAAACCCCTGGACACCCCCTGCCAACCCCAGCCTCAGAGGGGCCAGAAGATGACAGCAGTTATCAGGTGTTTGTGGCTCTGAATTTGCCTCACTTGGCCTTCACAAGGTCCCCTCAGAGTCCAGCACCTCCCGCTCCTGGAGACAGGCCCAGAAAAGAGTCTCAGAGGAAGAGGGTGCTGGTGGTAGGGAAGCTGCAGGGGCTGGGCAATGGGAGAAGAAGCTGGGGCTAGAGGTGGACCAGAGAGGCTGGGATGGCCCGAGCTGAGGCTGGAGGGTCAGGGCTGGGGTTGGACTCCATGTGGGGAGCAGGGGGTGGCCTGTGGGATGCACATCTCTCCCCACAGCCTCATAGAGCCCCCCTCACCCACCCCAACTTGGCTCTGAGGCACCTGGCACTGGGCACCAGGGCCCTGACTCTACCCTTGCTGCCAGCCCCAGCCCTGCCCCAAGCACTTGTGTGGGAGCAGAGCCAGGAGGAGCAGGGCCCAGACCAGGGAAGTCATGGTGCTGCAGAAGGGGAGTCCAGAGCCCAGGAAGGAAGCTCAGCTCCTGGGGCCATGGTCCTGAGCACCCCAGGGCAAGTCCTTGAGCAGAATCCCATTCCTCTTTCTACGCAGGTACTGTCCATGTGGGAGCTTTGCCCTCTGAGATCCAGCTCCCAGACCTGATACAGGCAGAGATCCCAGGAACGGGGAGCACATGGGGTGCTCCAGCAGGCTGCAGAGAGGCTGCTCCTGGCAGGGGAAACACCATGGATCTGGGTCCATGAAGGCAGTTTTCCTTAAGTGTTCCTGGGGATAACTGTTCTGGCGTGGTTTAGTACCCCCAAGGTGTTGGGGCTTAAAGCCCACTTTATGGAAATGGGAGGCTCCTCCCCCGCTTGCTTCTGCGGCCATATGGCTGAGGGCAGGCGAAACTTGGGGCCATCCAAACCCAAGCCTCCGCTCTTGGGCCTGCACGTAGGAGAACTGCCAAAAGACTTTGGAAATATCTGAAGCCCTTGGTGGGGGTGGAAGATGTTTGCTGGTTGTAGGGCCACTGATGGGTCTGGACTGACTCACTGATTTGGACTTCATTTGGCTGATTTGGCTTGGAACATGAAAAATTTCTTGAAGAAATAAAACATGCCTCAAAGAATGCTAAAGCGGTTTCACTTCCATGGCTTTTTGTCACAGCTTGCCAGCACTGCAATGGCTCTTTTCATGGTTTCTGCACCTACTACCTAGGAAGCTGAAGAAGTGAAGTTCATAGGCCCAGCTCTGAAAGGTGGTTTGTACATTCAAATGGGCACCTAACCTCATCACCAAAACTGAAGCCAACTTCCTACAGCTCAAAACACAAAACCTGCCAACTATCTCCAGTACCTCCACAACTGCACACCAGAATCTATCAAAGACAACAAAACCCAACTACCTGTGGGGGCACATTCCTCACCAAAAAACCACTCTGCCTCCAGTCTCTCAGGCCTGTTCCTGAAAGAGAACAAATTACAATGCAAACCACTTTTCACAGGGAGGCCTATGAACTTCACTTCATCAGCCTCCTACGTACAGAAACTCAGGATTAGACAGTGCAATCCTGACACACTGTGACCTGCCAGACCCCTGACTCACCAGGCCTGACTCCTGCATTTTAATTTCACTGACTGGCTTTCTTGCCTGCATTGTATGCCAGGCCAGTCTCTGGCTTCTTTACTATTCCTTCCATCCAGAACCAACTGCAGGTACTTCCTCAGTCTGACAAAGGGTTTTTCAATGCAGAAGCTGGCATCCCGGGCAGCTAAGCTGAGCTCACCGGGAGCCTCACAACTGCACTGCAACCAGCAAGCATCAGGCCTATCAAAGCCTTGGCAGGTCTGGGAATTCACCAGCCAGGCATGTGTGCATGCATGTGTTAGCTGGAGGTTATGGTGCCTCCTACCTGCCTTTCACCGGGGGATCATTGGTCCTGGCATTTATGGGGCTGCCGCACCACCAGCAGTCCCATCAGGGCTCCCTACCCTGGCAGGAGGCAGTTTTAGTGGTCATGTCCCATAGCCCCAATCCCATACCTCCGACTTGGCAGAGGAATGAGCTCAGCAGGGACATGTTCTTCCCCTGCTGGCTGGTGATGCAGTTAGTGCTCCCTCCAGCTGAGAGCATTACCTAGCTTTTAAAAAAATCAAAAACGGAAATTGGTGCAGATGGAGTGAGGAGGGTGGCACTCAGTCCACCTGCAGGTGGAGCTTGGGGAACTCGAGCAGCGGGAGGTTCACCTTCAAGAACACCAGCTGCTCCACCAAAGCAGGATCCAAGCAGGTACGGCGGGGTGTCACAACATCTCCAGCAATGCTGAACACCCTCTCACTTGGAACACTAGTCGGTGGACAGGACAGGTGTTGTCGGGCAACCGTGGCCAGATCATGCCACTTCTGGCTGCGGCTTGTCCAGTAGGCCAAGGGGTTGCAGTCCAGTGGCTCCACATCCTCAGCAAGATAGGTAGCCACCGAAGCCTGGGCACTACCTGTCCAAGGCTGGGGTCTGGTGCCTTTGGACCTGAGCATTGAAGCCATGCCCATGGCCCATATTGGCAGTGGCTGGCATGGAGGAGATTGGCTGGTGCTGGCACGGGAAAGCAGATCCCCCTCTTTTATATCCCTTCACCTCTGCACTTTGGCCTCCCTGACTTTGTTGACCAAAACCTGCATCCATTGATCAAGGGCTTTGGGGCTGCCAGTGCACATGCTCCCCTTCACCCTCAGGTTGCACATGCCCGCCATCATGTGCACCATACCGGCCCGCAAAGGAGCCAGCCGTCTCCTGATGCCCTCCTTCAGCCGCCTCACCAGTGCCTGCAACATTGATCTCCTGGAACTTCTCCATTTGGTTCTCCAGTTCCCTCACTACAGGGATCATCTGGCTGAGGAGGGCATAACCACTGCTAAGGGTCTCGGTGGCCTCGAGGAAGGGCTTGAGGACCACCAAGATCTGCGAGATGGTACCCCACTCAGCTCTGTTCAGGGGGCCGCTGATCCCGATCACCCCAAGCAAGGCCATCTCATGGATGGTCTCCTGTTGCTCCACCAACCTTTCAAGCATCAGGGATGTGGAGTTCCAATGAGTCTCCACATCCTGTATGATTTTGTGTTGTGGGATGCTCAGCTCTGCCTGCTTCTCCCACACCATCTTGCCCGCTTTGATGCTGCGGTGGAAGTAGCCCGCCACCTTCCTGCATTTTGAAATCACCTGGCTTGTAGCAGTAGTGGTGGTGGCGCCATCACCGGCAGCCCTGTCCCCCTCCAAGGCATCCCTGACTACGAGGTGCAGCCTGTGCGCCACACAGCAGATGCCAATAAAGTTGGCATCATGGACAGCCTTCACCATATTGACCCTGTTGTCGGGGACCGTGAACCCGCGGGTGAGCTCGGCTTGCCCAACGAGCCAACCCTGCACCATGCAGTTCATGACTCCCATGATCTCCCTTGCCATGTGAGACTCATCCAACACCTCATCCAACAGATGGCAAACCTGGGACCATCTGCCAGCTCAAAATGCTCCCACGCTACTCTACTTGCTCACTTCTGGGTTGAGGGCATGGATGCTGTCTTATCCCCCTCCTCAGCAGGCTGAGGCAAAACAGCAGGAGGAGCTGCGTCAGCTGAGTGACTTGCTTCCACAACCTCAACCTCCTCCAAGGTGCTGCTTTCCAAAGGAGACCTGGGTCTAGAGGAACTTTGAGGGGTATGAAGCACAAACTCTGACTCCTCCTCCAGCAGTGGGAGGCTCATGTTGAGAGATGACACTGGGGTGGAGGAGACAGTGATTTCGCTGCTGGTGCCTATTTCTGGACTGAGGGGAGGTGGTGCAGGTGCAGGGACGTCAGGTGCAGACACTGCTCCCACCTCCTTGCTTCCACTGGCAGCAGAAGCAGAAGCATCATGGCTGCTTGGGAAGAGAATGTGTCTATGTTTGGGGCGGGGGGGCTTGCAGCTGTAGCTCTCCCTCTACCGCTTCTCCCTCCCCTGCCAGCAGACCTGGAACCTGCCTTTCCAGCACGCTTTATATTAATCTTTCCTGTGCTGCAAAAGGTGTGTGTGTGTGTGTGTCACTCCTTTTGTGTAGTCTGTTTTCTTCTTTTCCATTGCGCTTGTGCACTGGATTCTGGTTTGATTGTTTGGTTCACTAATAAGTAAGAATGTCAATGTAAAGACTGTGTGATGTCTGTCTTCTTCTTCTCTGCTGGGATGTGTTTATTTTAATGAATTCTGAACATGGAGTGTGACTCAGTTGTGTGTTTTATTCCCCCTGTGTTGTGTGCGCACACTGGACTCTGCTTTGATTATTAATAACTATATATGGTGTCTTTTTCTGTGATGTTCTATTAATGTGAATGTGTGACTGCTACTGTACTTCTTGTTCTTCTTCTGTGTTGTAATGTGATGTAAAATGATATATCTCTTTCTTTTAAGACCGTGAGTTCTGCATTAGTCTCAATGTGAATCTGACTTCTGTGTTGTCTTCAGTCTCTATGTAAACTAACTATAATAATATTAATAACTAATAACCACTATATATAATCTGACTCTTTTCTTCCCCTATGAATATCTGATTTTCCTTCTTCTATGTGCGTATATTATAAGTGTGTGTGTGCAATCTGTTTGCCTGCCTGCGCAGTGATGGATCACGCTGGCAGGGAAAGCACTGAGCTTACTTTTTTCAAAGTTTGCAAAAAAAAAAAAAGAGAGAGCAAATATAAATTGAAAGAAATTAATTGGATAGTAGATTTCATAGATTTCATAGACATTCAGGCTGGAAGGGACCTCGGAAGATCATTGATGTCTCTTGATGGTGTTCAAAGTACGTGCTTGAACCACCTCCGGCGGCAGTCTATTCCAGGCCTTGGGGGCTCGGACAGTAAAGAAGTTCTTCCTTATGTCCAGCCTGAAACAGTCATGGAGGAGTTTGTGACGGTTCAACCTTGTCATCCCTTGGGGCGCTCTGGTGAACAGACTTTCCCCCAGATCCTGGTGAGCACCCCTGATAAACTTATAAGTGGCCATCAGATCCCATGGCTCTCAGCCTCTCTTCATAAGGTCTGTTTTCCTGAGCTCTGATCATGCGCGTGGCTCTCCTCTGCACCCTTTCAAGCTTCTCCACATCCTTTTTGAATTGTGGAGCCCAAAACTGGACACAGTACTCCAGCTGCGGCCTAACCAAGGCCGACTACAACGGGAGAATGAAGTCCTGGGATTTTCTTGAGAAGCATCTATGGATGCAAGCCAGCGTTTTGCTTGCTTTACTAGCAGCAGTATCACATTGAAGGCTCGTGTTCATCTTGTGGTCAATCATGACCCCCAAGTCCCTTTCGTCTGTAGTGCTAGCCAGCGTAGCACGGCTGAGCTTATAAGGATGCTGCAGGATTTTCTTCCCAAGGTGGAGAACCTTGCATTTTTCGGTGTTAAACACTGTCAGGTTCTCGTCCGCCCATTTCCTGAGCCTGTCAAGGTCAGCCCAGATCACCCTCCTGTCCTCAGGTGTGGATGCTTTACCCCAGAGTTTGGTGTCATCGGCGAACTTGGTCAGTCCGTTTGTGATACCAATGTCCACATCATTAATGAAGATGTATTAAGTAAAGGGATTCTAAGCTGAGCAAAGCAAAATCCTATCCAATCCTTTCTAACAACAAAAGGAGCAGACAAGTTGCAACTGCTGACTATGAAGCAAGCCAGGCAGCACAATACCTTTTTAACGCTGTTGCTCAGACAGAACAAGCATGCAGCAAGCCTGCACGCAGAAGCTTTTATACTGTTTCTATGTCCTTCCCCCCAGACACTAATTAGAAAGGCAGTCAGACATAAATCATGCCACTGGCCTCCTAGACATGTCAGTCTTTCCTCACCTGCTCCCCCCGCCCCATGCTTCCCCTCCCTCTTCTAAGTTTCTGTTTCCCCATACAGACAGCCCTCCAAATTTCCGAATCATTGAAATGTCAGAATCTTTTCCAAACCAATTCATAGATTCATAGATTCATAGATGTTAGGGTCGGAAGGGACCTCAATAGATCATCGAGTCCGACCCCCTGCATAGGCAGGAAAGAGGGCTGGGTCTAGATGACCCCAGCTAGATGCTTATCTAACCTCCTCTTGAAGACCCCCAGGGTAGGGGAGAGCACCACCTCCCTTGGGAGCCCGTTCCAGACCTTGGCCACTCTGTGAAGAAGTTCTTCCTAATGTCCAGTCTAAATCTGCTCTCTGCTAGCTTATGGCCATTATTTCTTGTAACCCCCAGGGGCACCTTGGTGAATAAAACCTCACTAATTCCCTTCTGTGCCCCCGTGATGAACTTATAGGCAGCCACAAGGTCGCCTCTCAACCTTCTCTTGCGGAGGCTGAAAAGGCCCAGGTTCTCTAGTCTCTCCTCGGAAGCTCCGAATTGATTTGGAAAGCCAAAAGCAGCTACGAATTCGCTTTGGACGTGCAAATTGGGCCTCCAAATTGTCCAAATCTTTTCCAAATCTGAATCGCAGTCCAAAGCTTTGCATGACCCTACTGGGTACATCTGCATGTGTCCTTTAATGCACAGTAGACTGTGCATTAAAGTATCATATCTAAAAACCACATTGAAGTGTCACGTAAAAAACTTTGGTGTTTACCAAAGTAAACAGGCTGGCCGGTGGGCTCACCAACAGCTGGGATTGTTAGCTTGAGCCCAAAGGGCTCGGGCTCCCATTGGTGGAGGCAGTTTTCCTTTCTCCACCAACCAGGGGAAGACAAAATACAGGCAGCCCTGCCCTGAGCCAGGGGCAAGGTGAGAGAGAGGACCTGAGAGGGAACTAAGTCCTTGAGCTTCTTGATTGGTCCATTCCCAATCTGGGGCAGAGCCTCCAGAGAGGATAAAAATCCACATTTTTATCTGTGGCTGTAGAAGAGCTGACCAGAGTAGCAGAGCTGTTGCCTCAGAAGCACCCTGATGATGTCTCTGGCGAGACAGAAGCATAGGGCAGCTGCATCCCAGCCACCGCATGGAGAGCATGGCGACAGTGCACAGGTCAGTACACAGAGGGTAGATGGAACCCCATAGTTGCACAAGGCAGCGCGGGACCCCAACCCTGCAAGAGGCAGAGGTCCAGCCCCCTCAGTCCACAGAGCAGTGCACGGGGCTGGTGGAGAGCTGAAAGGACCTCGGCAGTTGTATGAGGCAGTGTGGATCCACATCCCTGCATGAGGCAGGAGCCCTTGGTGCATAGATTGGTGCACAGAGCTGGTGAGGCTGAAGGGACCTTGGCGGCTGCACACAGCAGCACAGGTCCCAACCCTGCACGAGGCAGACACCCCTGCAGTGCACGGGGGGCAGAGAGCAGAGCAGTAGCCGACAGGATGCCACAGCTGCATGAGGGCAGCACAGGTCCCTTCCCTGCACAAGGCAGGTGTCCCCCTTCAGCACACAGGGTGAAGAGCGGGCTGACAGGTTGGAAGGCTGCACGAGGCAATTCAGGCCTTCCCAAATTGGGAGCAACATGGGTCGACCATGCCAGTGGGGAAGGACACCTGGCCCCAACCCACCATTGATGACAAGCCTAACTCTCCAAAAGCTGTGGGAGTCATGAGTTACCTGGGAAGGGGATTCCCACAGGGGAGGAGAGGCCCTCCCCACTGCAGGCAACTAAGGGGAAGCCCCTGATGGGAGGGGATGATTCGCCCTTGGACACCGAAAGGAATCTAGGCCTCCTGATTGCCAAGGGGAGGGCATACGTTTACTGGCCATTCCAAGTCTGATGACCTAAGAGAGGGTAAAGCTGTTCTTTTATGTAACTGGATCCTTCTCTGGGTGCCATCTCTTCTTTGGGCACAGCTGCTGTGTCATTGGTTGGAGTCGGATTACTTATGTCATTGGAATTTGACTTGTAACCCTGTGCCTTTATAGTTTTATTATGAGAGGATTGTAAGCTGTTCTATTTCTGAATCTATTGTAGTGGTCGTCTTTATATATGGGTATTTCATTTGATGTAATCTTATTGTGCATGTTTAATTATTGTCCTATCACTGCCAGGTATTTCAGATGTTGAATTGTTAAATAACCTGTTTTTTTTCTATTGAGCGCCCCTTTACCTGCTGCCTGGGGGCGTTGCCAAGGGGCAGAGAATCCATACTAACCAGAAGGCCACCAAGGACTAGGCCTGTGCTTGAGTTAAGGGTTAATAAGAGGTTTTGTCGGAATCAATTTATATCTGTAAATTAATGCTGTGCAAAATTCCAACTTCTGTTTCATTTTGGAGGTGTTTCAGCCAGTTTTGGCACCCGAAACACCAAATCCAAAATCAAACTGAAGATTCTGAAACATTTCCAAAACTAAACGAAACCATCCAAAACATTTCAGAAATGTTTCAGAGGTGCCCCCCAGATATAGTCTGGCACAGCCCCACAGCCCTCCTTTTAAAGTGCCAGGGACGGGTGGGGGATGGGGCCAGGCAGGGCATCCATGGGGACTTCCCTGTGGCTCCCCCCACCCAGAAAGAGGCAGGCACAGCCAGAGGAGCTGCAGGAGAAGCCCCCATGGATGCCCTGCCCAACTCCATCCCCTTCCAGCACTTTGAAGAAAAAATAAAAGCCCTGCACTCACTGGCTGCAGCAGCAGCAATCAGGGCCTCTGTGGGCTTGTGGCAGAGCCCACCCATGCAATGTGGGGCAGCGGGGGTTTGCCCCCCCCCCCCCCCCCCACACTAGGCACCTGCACGGCAGCTGCCCCGTGGCTCAGGTCCAGCATGGCTCAGCAGGGCGTCGCGCGCTGTCTGGAAGCTAGAGTCTCTGTGGCTGAGCAGTGCCGGGCTCCAGGTGACCGCTGGAGCCATCCCAGCTCCCAGACAGTGTGCAGCACCGTGCTGAGTCACACTGTAACTGTGCCATAGCGCAGCTGCCAAGCAAGTGCCAGGTGGGGGGGGACAATCCCTGTTGCCCCCCACTGCCCCACACTGCACGGGGGGTGCTCTGCCACAAGCCCTCAGAGGCCCGATCACTGCTGCCAGAGCTGGTGAGTACGGAGCTTTAAAATAAATAAATAAATAAAAGTGCCAAGAGGCTGGGGCCAGGCAGGGCCCGGGGGGGGATGTGGCCAGGCAGGGCAGCCATGGGGACTTCTCCTGCAGCTCCCCCAGCCCAGGGAGAAGCAGGCACAGCTGAAGGAGCTGTGGGAGAACCTGCAGCCACCTGGCTGTGCCTGCCTCTCCCTGGCCAATCCAAATAGCCGAAACAGCCTTGAAACTCTGAAACACATTCGGCCAAATAGAAACAGAGCAGTGATCCAAAGCGCCGAAATGAACTGTCGTCTTCCGAGTAAAGAATCCTTGGGCCTGCATAGTTTAACATCTTCATCAGTCACTTGGACAAGGGGGTGAAAAGCACCTTGTTCAAATTTGTGGATGACACTAAGATGTGGGAAGAGGTGGGCATGATAGAATGGAGGGACAGGCTACAACTAGATCTGGACAGGTTACAGGGGTGGGTGGATGAGAATAGGATGGGATTCAATAAGTGCAAGGTATTGCACCTAGGGAGGAAGAACCAGCAGCATACCTACAGGCTGGGGACCCCCCTGCTAGTCAGCACAGAGGCAGAAAGGGATCTTGGAGTCATCATTGATTCCAAGATGAGCATGGGCTGCCAATGTGAGTCAGTAAGGCTAACTAAACCTTGTCATGCATCCACAGATACATCACAAGCAGGTCCAAGGAGGTGATCCTTCCCCTCTATGCGACATTGGTCAGGCCACAGTTGGAGTACTGCGTCCAGTTCTGGGCACTGCACTTCAGGAGGGATGTGGACAGCATTGAGAGGGTCCAGAGGAGGACCATTCACATGATTGGGGGCAGCAGGAGAGGCGACAGGCCCTCCACAAGAGAAGGCTGAGTGGGGATCTGGTGGCCGTCTATAAACTTACCAGGGTGAACCAGCAGGCAGTGGGAGAGTCCCTGTTCCCCTGAGCACTACCAGAAGTAACTAGGAATAACGGCCACAAGTTGACTGAAAGTAAGTTAATCAGGAGGCACTACTTCACAGTCAGGGCAGCTAGGATCTGGAACCAACTTCCAAGAGAAGTGGTGCTCCTTCCTACCCTGGGGGTCTTCAAAAGGAGGCTAGATAATCACTTCACTGGGGGCATTTGACCCCAGCATTCTTTCCAGCCCATGGCAGGGGGTCAGACTTGATGATCTGCTCAGGTCCTTTCCGACCCTACCAACTATGAAACTATGAAACGGCCGAATCTGAACCGAAAATGAAACGTAGCTATTTTGCACAGCCCTAGTTTTTAAACCCAAAAGCTTGCTAAGATATATTTCTCAACTGTTCAGTTGGTCTAATAAAAGATACCAGAAGTACCCTCAACTGGTCCATGCTGGGGCCAGTACCCAAAGGGGGGACAGGGTCAAAGGGCCAGGGGCCCACCACGAGGAATGCCCAGAGCAAGAGGCTCGGGACTCCAACTGGCCTGAAAGCAGGGCTAGGGCCTAAGGGAGAGCCAAACATCTCAGAGAGGGGACCAGAGCTACAGGGAGTGAAGGATGCAATGTGGGA
>NW_005843650.1:56118-58262 GCF_000455745.1 Alligator sinensis | reverse complement strand
GAGCTGTGGATGTCACCCCGAGACACCTAAATGGGTAGCCTTTAGCATGGGAAACATCTCAGGAGGTATCAGTTGCCCATGCCCCAGCCCAAGGGGCAGGAAGTCAGCTGGGGTCAAACAATCCCAGCAAGATAGGCATCCATGTGTTTTTTTAAAGTGTCCAGAGTAGGTGCTTGCACCACTTCTGGGGGAGTTTTTCCTTATGTCCAGCCTAAAACAGTCTTCCAGGAGTTTGTGACCATTAGACCTTGTCTTCCTTTGGGGTGCCCTGGTGAACAGGCGTTCCCCCAGATCCTGATGCACACCCCTTATGTATTTATAGGCTGTCACCAAGTTCCCCACCTGAGCCTTCGCTTCTCCAGGCTGAAGAGTCCCATGGCTCTCAGCCTCTGCTCATAAGGCCTGTTCTCTTGTCCTCTAATCATGCACATGGCTCTCCTCTGGACTCTGTCGAGCTTCTCCACATCCTTTCTAAATTGCACCTACTATCTAGCACCTACCCACCGCAGGCCCCAACTACCTCCCGGCTGCCCTGGGGGTCAAGGCCAGGGTCCGCCAGAGTGTCTGCCGGGGAGTCTTAGGCTCGCAGGGGCCAATGGGCTTCCACCCATGCATCTTGCTCCAGAGCCAGACCCAAACTGAAGAAATTAGAAGAAATCAGAGATGGAGTCAGGCATTTCTCTGTTGCAGTCTTGTTTGTTTACAAAGAACTGATGAAATGCTATGTTCTTCTGCACAAGAAGGATTAGACAGCAATAGACAGCTGCCTGGTTTCCAAGGAAACTTCCACCAGCACCCCTGGCCTAAAGGACTTCTCTCCAGAGCTGCCTAGCAACTGGGTTGACAGACAGGAGAGATCAAGACAAGGGAAAAGAAGAAAAAAACCCTAAAAGCAGGGGGCTGGAAGAGGATTCTTTCACAGAGGAAACTGGGTTTATTTCGTTTGGAGAAAAGAAGACTGAGCAAGGATTTGATAGCAGTCTTGAACTCCCTGAAGTGGGGGTCCAAAGAGGATGGAGCTGGACTGTTCTCAGTGGTGACAGACGACAGGACAAGGAGCAGCGGTCTCAAGATGCAGCAAGGGAAGTTTAGGTTGGATAATAGGACAAACTTTCTTGCTAAGAGGGTGGTGAAGCACTGGAACAGGTTCCCTGAGGAGATGGTGGAATCTCCATCCTGGGAGGTTTTTAAGGCCCAGCTCAACAAAGCCCTGGCTGAGATGATCTAGCTGGGGCTGGTCCTGCTTGGAGCAGGGGTTTGGACTAGATGTGACCTCCTGAGGTCCCTTCCAACCCTGTTTTCTATGATATGCCTTTGTTTTGGTCTGTCATATGTATTTTATTGTCTCTTGCAGCCTACTTTCAATGAAGGGTGGAAATTATGCCCACCCATGTTGAAGAAGTTTAACCCAACCTATAACAAATAACCTTTGAACTCTTACGCAACACGAGTACAAAAAAGTAGTTAAGACTAACTAGTTTAGAGAGGTGTAAACTTTCATCAGTGACATCTGACAAAGTAGGCAGTCACCTCTGAACTAGTCTCTAAGGTGCCACCCTGCCCTGCCGAGTGTGACACACGTGTCCTGGTCACGTGTTGATTACAGATCCTGTCTTGCCTGTCCTAAGAGGGGGGAGGGGGGCTAATTCACAGCTCAAATAACCCCCGGTGCCACCCTGAGATTATCCAGCTGGGTATTTCAAGAAAACCATTAGGGCTCCCCCATAATTTTCTCTTCTTTCTTCTACTAGCGCTACCTCCGCCTGCATCGAAATCCTCCCAACAGGACGTGAACTGCAGGTGCTTAGCGCACACCTGTGGCTTGGCCCTGAATGAGTGCCAATTAAATAAATAAATAAACCTCCCTGCCCACACTTGCACGCTCTACTTTGTGCGTGTTTGGCTCGTGTAACCGCGGGGAGAGGGCCTTGCACTAGTGCCCGTCTCCTGCCGAGGTGCGGTGGGGCTCGGCGTCCGGGACCAGGTCGGTCCCTGTGCACGTGGCGCCGGCAGGAAGCGCGGCGGAAGCCCCTCCTGCCCGGGGCGGCCGGGTGCGAGGGCAACATCCCGGCGGCAGGACCGCGCGGGCTCTGCTCTCCCGGGGACGCGCGGGGCGGAAACGCGCGCAGCTTCCGCCCGGAAGG
>NW_005843650.1:53948-56001 GCF_000455745.1 Alligator sinensis | reverse complement strand
GGGCCCTCGCCGCCGGCCCCCCCGGCCCCAAAGCCTCCCTCGCGGGCGCGCCCGCTGGGAGCCCCCTCCCGGGCCTGCGCCCTGCTCATGCGGAGCCCCTCCTGCCTGGGGCCTGGCTCACGTGGCCCAGTGCGGGGCTGAGCCCTGTCCTGCCCGGTTGCCCCTCCAGCCCCTGCCCCTGCCCCTGCCTGCCCGCCCCAGCTGCTGCTGTGCTGCTGGCTCCCGGTCCGACTTGCTGCGGGTTGGCCACCCCTGGCATGGCCTATTCCTCTGGGCTGAGCTAACATTGGTGGTAATTAGCACTTCGGCCAGCCTGCTTGTAAAGGCCCTCCACGCCCTCATAGGCTTGAAGACCTTGACTGGCTCTCTGGTTTTCTGCCTTATTTTCTTTCCATTTAATCAAGCTTAAAATAGCCAATGGCCCAAAGTAAATTCATTTCTGTCGGTACTTCTCTAAAAAGGCTGTTTGCTCAGTTCACAGGTTGGTGACCTTCATCTTTGTCTATGAAGATCTGATATCCTTGGTGTGCGGCGCCGTTATCGTCTGGTACTTTGCAGGCAGCTTTGAGAAGAACGTGGGCACAGTGAAGCATTGCTTCCTCACGGTTGCTTTTGCCATTTCTTCTGCCCTGCTGTTTCTCTGCCTTGAGGCTGTCTTCTCTCAGCTTTCAGTGGTTGGAGATGCCAAAGGATTTATTCCAGTTGCTTTTGCCATGTTTGGTGTGTCTACAACCCGGTCACGGATGAGAAGAGCACTTCTGTTTGGGTGTAATGTTCCCATTGTACTGGTGCCGTGGATTATGCTCTGTATGACCTGGTTTATTCCTCGCTCCTCTCTCCTGGGTAACACATGTGGTCTCTTAGTTGGGGTAGCCTGTATCCTTTCTAGCTGGGGGACAGAAGGAGCATGAGAGCTGGGATTGCGAGAGGGAGAGAAAGAGAAAACATGCTAAATTCAAGGCTTAGACTCACAGCTTTATGTTATTTATTGGGCAAAGTTACAGTTCTCTGTATGCTGCTTAAAGTCGTATTAGGTTTATTGTTACTCACAAGGGGCTGGAAATGCAATTGTTTTCTCCCCTAACCTCCACTGTGGTTCATGGACCTTTAGCGCACGTGGGGAATGCAGGACAGTGGAGCATGGTGCTCCTTTCGTCATGGTGCTCCTTTCGTCTGAAAATTGAGGCAAGGTAGAACAAACTTTCTCCTGCCTTTGTAGCTTGTGTGCTGTGTACATGGAAACCTTGATTTATGGCAAAATGTACTATAGGCCATGTGCAGAAAGCATGTCCTGTGATGCCCTTCTACCAGAAGCTGCCTCTTTAACATGTTCCTAATCTCAGATGGTTTGGGCTACTGCTTCTGCTTGGATCTCCCGGAGTCAGTTGTATCCAGGCTAGATCAGAAGCTCCCTTTCTGCCTGCTGAAGAGAATACCAGGATTGAAATACATTCCAGGGTCCTTGGCAGAGAGAAGAGCTTCCCAGAGCAAAAAGTAAGTGCTTGAACTCCAATAATGTTTCTTATTGAAAAGGAAGGCTGCAGTCAGGAAATGGAAGGAAAACGCTGTGGTGTGGCGGGAGCACCATTGGGGTGCTTGCCACTTAGTGGACTGTTGCAGGTGACATATGAGCCTGCATGGTGAGCAGCAGGGAGACCTCCCTCCCCCTTCCCCTCCTCAGGTAGCCATTTTAAGGGAGAAGGTGTGTGGCAGAGCACCTTTGGGCTAGGAACAGACATTACATTTAAACCAGTTTAAGTGATCAGAAACTGGTTTAAATCTGTAACAGAACAGATGTTCAGTGCACATAAGCCAGTTTGAAAATGGCTGAAACCAGCTTGAGATAAACGTGGTTGAATGTAGTAGCAGACTTAATTGATTTGGCTCAATCCAGTTTATGCAAGGTGTATCCCAGACCCCTTGCTGGTTTAAGATAAACCATCCCAGCATGCTCGTTGGGCTGGGCTGGGCTCTCTGCTCCACAGCAGGGCTGGCCCCTCCCCTCTGCTCCCTGGCTGCAGCTCTGGCAGAGACTTGCAGGCTGGTCCCCGCC
>NW_005843650.1:27898-53921 GCF_000455745.1 Alligator sinensis | reverse complement strand
TCCCCTCTGCCTTGCTGAGAAGTATCTGTGTGTATTAGCTAGAAGATCACATGCTGGCTCTGGTCCATGCTGTGACAAAGGCAGAGTCAACAGGTAGCTGGTAAGGTCCCTCTGTTTTCTTAATGGAGTAATTAATCATTGAGTTAGGGGTGATAAACACTGTTATCAATTCCCTGCTGGGCTAATCAGAGCATCCTGGCAGGGCACTGGTCAATGCAAGAGGCCCAGGGCCTGAAGGCTATGGGGCATTTAAACCCAGTGAGAGGGGCAGGCCAGGGCCACGGTGAGCTATCTGGCATCCCAACTGGCCTGGAGGTGAGGCCAGAGCCTGTAAAGGCTGAGGGTCCCTTTGATGGGGGGGGACATCACAGCTGAAGAGTGTAGGGGTCAGCCAGCATGCAGGCTGTTATGATGGAGGCTGCAATACAGCTTCTGGAGGGGAGGTATCCAAATGGGGGTCTGAGTGAGAGCCGGGCCCAGGGAGAGAGAGAGCCTAGATTCATCACCCAGAAGCCCTAGCAGGGGAACTAGACCAGGGCAGGTAGGCTTGCGTTGGTCCTGGGCATGACCCAAAACTGCACCCTGCTAGGGAAGGGTGGTCTGGTGAGGCTGTCTGTGGCAGGACAGTCCCCCAGAAATGCCAGGTCAGTTACCTCCCCAGTGAAAGGCAGATATGGGCGCCTGATAACCCCAGCCCCCAGCATCTGGTGGGTTGTTAAGACCGGAGGGTAGTGGGGCCAGGCATGCCTAATGGAAGGCATCTGAGCCCAGTGTGAGTAGCGGGGGCCAGGTATGCTTGGCAAGAAGCATGTGAGCCCCATGTGGGGGTCCCCAGTGGTCCTAGTTGGAAGGGGCCATAGTTGTGAGACCCTAGAGAAGGGGCAGTGAGGGATAGGTCCTAGGGTAGGGTGGCCATCATAGGGGACAGTCCGGTTGTCCTCTGTCCTCTATAGATACGAAACCGGATGCCTATATGTCCTCTATTTTTCTCTTCAAGAGAAAAATAGTAGATGACATAAAGGCATTGGGTTTCGTATCAATAGAGGACAGGGTAGCAGAAAACCAGAATGCCCTCTTTGATGGCCACCCAAATCTAGGGTGAGGGCATGTGTGGAAGCCCCAGGAGGGGGCAGTGAGGCCCAGTTGATCTTTGGATGCCTGAGGCCAAATGATGTGGCTCAGTGGGAGTCATGGGTGGAAGGGGCAAGTAGTTGGCCCTAATGAGGGGGCAACAGTGACAAGTAACCCAGAGAGGGGCTTGGGTCAGAGCTCTGCCCAGGAATTGGCTGGTCATGGTTCAGATGAGGGTCGCAAGAGGCTGTGCACCAGCCAGCCAAGGAATGTGAATAGGCAAGCCTAATGGCCTACACAGTTGCTCAAGGGAGCAGGGCAGGTTGGGGGTGACCCAGTGAGGGGCAGCATGTAAGAGGCCCAGTGAGAGTGGGGGAGTGCAAGAGGCCTGGTGAGAGCAGGTGGGGTGAATGAGGCATGATGAGGTGGAGTGAAAGGACAAATGCATGAGGCCTAGCAAGGGGCTGAGTTTGGAGCCAGAGCAAAGGGCAACTCAGGGATGCCATCTGCGAGGCATGGGACATGATAACAGGAGATCAGAGTTGTGTGTACAGCCCTAGGCATCGAGGTCGTAAATAGGCAGCCTTCCCGCATTTTTACAACCGGTATCTTAACAACAAGGTGTGGCAGGTGAGACTGAGCAGACTGCCCTAGACAGGTGGTTGGACTGGTACTGTGACTAGGCCCTGAGAGTTACCCATGTCACAGGTGGCAATAATGGGAATGCTAGAGAATCACAGAAATCATAGCAGAATATGGGGGAAGGGACTTCAAGACAATCTAAGACCTTAGGACCCCATGCTTCAGCGAGGATCATCCCTGTCTTCACTGTCCCAGATGAATATTTGTCTAACAGGCACTTAAAAACTTCCAGTGAAGGAGATTCAACTGTTTCTCTAGGTATCCTCTTGCGGTATTTAACCACTCTCATAGTTAAAAGGCTTTTTCTAATATCCAACCTAAATTTCTGTTTCACTACTTCTTGTCCTGCCCCCTGTGAACAAAAAGAAGTTAGTTATCTTCCTTCTTATAACAACACTTCTTGTGGTTTGCAAGCATGTCAAAACAAAAACAACAATGTCCTCAGTCTTGTTCCTTGAGGTTAAGAGAAGGAATGTGATTTGCTTATCAGAATACCTTAGGAAGCGGGAGTTCCGGCTTTTTTTCCTGGATGTGCTAGTCGCTGGTGTTGTGTTCTTGGGCAGTTCACTTAGCCCGTCTTTACCTCGGTTTAGGTCACAGGAATAAATAATGTTGTGATATTGGACCTTGAAAGAGACTGGATAGAAGGCTTATTATGAAAGCAGGGTATTATAATGAAAAATGTTAGTTATTAAATTGGTAGTGTGTAACTGTGTTTAGGCTCCAGGAGTGACTGGGATGTCCCCCTGCTGGCTATACAACCCTTACCCTGCTCTAGCTCAAGGGTGCCCTTCCCTTCTTGCTTGCCTGCTACACCTTAATATAATTAAGGTCGAGGTCGATTGGTTATAAACTACTGCAAAACCGTTTCAGGCCGGACATAAGGAAGAATTTCTTTACTGTCTGAGCCCCCAAGGTTTAGACCAGCCTGCCATCGGAGGTGGTTCAAGCACCTACATTGAACACCTTCAAGAGTAAATTGGATGCTTATCTTGCTGGGATCCTATGACCCCAGCTGACTTCCTGCCCTTCGGGCGGGGGGCTGGACGTGATGATCTTCTGAGGTCCCTTCCAGCCCTAATGTCTATAAAATCTATGAAATTGTTTGATTGGAAGGGAGGCTGTCTAATGGGTCCTAGTGTGAGCCCCAGTTCCTCTAGATGCTAGCTAGTTCTTCCTGGATCCTATTGATCTCTGCCCTGCCCTTGCTAGGTGGGCCCTGATGGCCCATCACTGCCCAGGGCACCTGTTAGCCTTAAGGGTAATCATGACCTCTGACCTCCCCTACAGCAATGCTCATGTCATGCAGGTGTTACTACTTAATTTGGATGGGCACTTGGCTCCAATCTAATATCAGGCCATCTCAGGCCTTTATACCCTTCTTGAGGTCTTGGCCTTCTTGGCCTCCACCGCTTTCCTGTCACTGGTCCCTTCATTTTAGGCCCACTGTGCAGGGCCTGACTTCTGGGTCCCAGCCTGAGTCATTCTCTCAGGTTGTGCCCTGCTTGGGCTTTGGGCCAGTAGCCCTGATCTTGCCTCTCTAGGGCTGTCTCCACCCTGCCATAGGCAATGACCCTGCTCTGGCTCTGTCCCTGGCCCCTGTGCCCATCAGTCTCGTACACAGGACACCCTGGCCCTGACTTAACCCTCCCTGGGCACTGGAGCCCCTGGTTCTTGTCCCGCGCCAGCCCAAATTAAGCTTCAGTCTCTCTCTCTGTCTCTCTTTCAGCTTCAACTTCTCCCTCAGGTCCAAGCCTACAGTATGCCCTGAATCCAGGCCCCTAGTAGGGCTCTAAATACTGGTGTGCCCCTGGCACCCTGTTGTAGGTTAAACCCCCAGGCATCCCTTGGGTGCACTGCCATGACCTCCACAAACTCTCCTCTCAGCCATGGCCAAACCATTAGTTAAAACTAATGGAGGAGTAAGCCTTCTGGCCACAACGCAAACTAAAGCTTCTCTTGGTCTAACCAAACAATGGCTACCTGCCTGCATAACCAGGCTTCCACTTACTCCAGGTAATATTCTTCCGTAGGGCAGCAGCACTCTGTTTTTCTTCCTCAGGATAGCCCTGGTGCCAGCTAGGAACTCTCCTGCATTACCCCAGCTCTGGAGCTCTTGCTTCAGGGCCAGACTGCCCCTCTTGGCTTATGGCCTGTGTTTATATACCTCCCTGGCCCTGCCTGCTTCCAGTTGGGTGCCCCCCTGAACTATTGTAGGTGTTTCCTGATTCAGTTTGCTGGCCCAACCCCAGGGCGACTTACTGCTGCTTGCTTCTGTTGTGCACGTATGTTGTCTCCCATGCAGAGCTCTAGCCCATGATGCTACTGTAGTAAGTGCTTCTATCAGATAAGTTCCTAGGTACCTGTTCCCTGGCCATTGACAATGAGTAGCTTTCCCCACCTGAAGCTCTCCCTCTCTCCAGAGAGCCTTCAGTTCTCTGTTGCGTAGTGTTTAAAGTTCTGCCCCATTCTCAAGGCAGGTTAATATGTGGGATCAATAGGTAGTCCTGCATGGTTAACGTATTAAGTAGAGCATCTTCTGATTCATGCCTTCTGCTAGCAGTTGCTGTTTCTGGATGCTCACTTCTGAAATATTCATTATATTAGAATTTCTTACCCAAATACTGCCAACTCTCTTCCTCCTCTGATGGCTTGGTGTCTTGGTAAATAATGCTTGACAGGTGATCTTTCTGATTTAACAGCTTAAAGGACACACAATTTCAATGGAATATCCAGGCGATGGTTACAGAAATCTTACCTTGCTTTGGAGGATTGGCGTGTTTCATGCCAATGAGAGACTTGTATCCACACTACCTCCATTGAGGAGTATGGGTGTATTTCTAATGGGTAATGCCAAGCTTTTTGTATATTGCTGCTAAGTATTCTGTAGCAACTGAGCTCAGCTTGCTGTCGTAGAGTGATTCCTGTTACATGCTCGTGGTGATTTTGAACAATGAAGTTTGCCAAAAGGGCATGTGCAGAGATTGGGAAATGCCAAGTGTAAACACCATGTAACACTATTTTTTTTCCTTTCTGTTCAGAATTAATCCAGTGCCGGGCTCATACCCCACTCAGAGCTACTACTGCCCTTCACCTCCAGCACTTCCTACCACACAGATACAGCACCCTAATGCCCAGAGCCTGGAATCCTGGCATAGCTACACGCCAGGTTACATCCACGCTCCTGCCCCATACCAAACCAGCACTGCCTTTGGAGAATTTTACATACAGAACCACTTTGGTGCCTCATCTGGACATGGCTGCCAACCACCTGATTCTGCTTCCCTCCAACATAAAGGGCTGCCTTACTCTCAGATGTCTGCAGGGCTGGAGAACTTGGAAGCAAAGCTTCAGCAAGCACCAGGGTTGCCAGCAGGAGCAGCTACTTCACCTGAGCTGTCAGAAGTCCAAATATACTGATGGTCCACTGAGGCCAGGGTGGGAAATAGTAGTGCTATGCTGCAGGCTAAGACATGAGACTGCTTCTAAGAACTTTTATTTTAACTGGATTGTTTGTGGTCAAAGCAACTAATCAGTGGTGCCCCCTGACTTGCTGGTCTCAGTGCGGCCCACTTATGGGCTTTTAACCTTCATCAAGTTTTCTTTTATTTATATTCCTTTTTTCTTTTTGATACTTTTTGATATTTGCTGGGAGCTGTATCTGTTGCCTCTTTGTGTACCCCTTGCTACTGGTTATAAATCTCCCCTATCTAGGCTAGGGGTGGGTCCTGGTTACAGTATACCTGCCCCTTGACTTAGTTCAGTTATAGGAAAGAGATGTCTGTCAAAACACTGGATTTTAATTGGATTACAAGGCCTAGCACAGGTCCAGTTTTGGTTGCATCCCTCTACCCTGTCAGAATGTTATGAGGGGCCTCACCTTGGTTTCAGGTTTAGCATAGACAGGGCCCAACTGATCCAAGATTACCCCTTGGGTTGGGGATAACCTGCCTATTCTGTAATAGGCCCTGACTAAACTGCAATGTTAAATGAATGGAGAAAGACGGATCTGCGGATAAGGTTAATTTTCCAATACAGATGTGCCTAAGAACAAGCTCAGTATGAAGTGAGGTGAAGTATTTAGGTGAAGTAGATGGCCGGCTGCATTCCCTGTTACCCCAAATAGAAGCTGTGATGTGCTGCTGAGTCCCTTGTTGGCACTGGCCAGGCAGACTGCATTCCCTTCACAGACATGTTGCCTTGCCTTGACCTCCATAATAGACACCTGCAGTAACATGGCATGTGGCCCACAGTGCCACCTGTGCCTTCAAAAACTCTAGAGGGGCTAGAGAATGTTGTTGAAGAGATTTGTGATTCCTCTGGAGACTTAAGCTACTACATACAAACTAAGACATCTTAGACTCTGGAAGGGACCTGAGAAGAGAGACTAGGTGACTCAAACAGTAGGTAGTTGTTACTCTCTTTTGCGGCATTTGTTGAGACATTAGAATATTCTCCAGTGCCAAAGTTAGAGTGCATATGGCCCTGTAGTTACTAAGCAGATCACAGTGTGGATTCAGAAGTTCTATATTTTGTTTCCAGTAGAGGTGCACCGATGCATCGGTCCAATATCAGATCGGCACTGATATAAAGAAAATTGTCTATATTGGAGATGGGCCTGATGTGGCTGATAAATGGCCCGTGCATGCGCACAGCCTCAGGGCAGCATATAGGCAGTGAGGAGCACAGCCGGAGGCTATGGGGTGGCTGTGGCAATTTTTGGGGTGGCTGCAGCCCCACCCTCCCAGTGCCCCTGGTGCTCCCCCAGCCTGCAGCTGCAGCCCGCCCTGCCTGCGCCCCACGCAGATCCAGGGGGCACACGCCCCCTCCTCCCTCCCCCCACCCCACCAATGCCCTCCCGGGGTGTGCACAGCAGCAGGAGCTGCCCCTGGATGAGCTGTGGCTTTGTCCCATGCCCTGTCTTGCCCCAGCTGGGCCATGTCTACCTCAGCTCCACTTCCTCCCTCACCACAGGGGCCTTCATCTATGCCCCCATGCCCCTTCCCTCCCCTTCCACCACAACAGACTTACCAGCTGCACACAGCTGTATTGGAAATCAGATTGGTATCGGCTGATATGCCTCCTTAAAAATTAGTTATTGGTATCAGCCTCAAAAATCTCTGTCGGTGCACCCGTAATTGCTAGCTCTTTCGCAGAGCAGCAAGTATTTTAACTTTCCCACTGGGAAAATGGGAATATCTTGAAATAATTGAGAAAAGTGTTCTTTTGAAGTGCAAAGAATCATTACTTGTAGGGCCTGATGTTTCATTGGTACATGGCAAACACCCATGTAAAAGAAGAGTAGGGAGAAGCTCTTACATTGTATGCATTTAGCACAGAGTGTGGATTAGACAGGACACTTGTCTATGATATAAAAACATCAGAGCACTTTTAGCAGTTGGGGGGGGGGGCCTAGAATGGTGTTTCCCAACCCATAGCTTCTGAGGCTGTGTTATCTGCAAGACTCCCTGATATTCCTTGTAGCCACAGGAAAATTTACTTTCCAGAGAACCTGCAGAAATTTTTAATAGAAAAAAAGTGGGATGATGCCTTTAATACGTTACTTGCTCAGTATTACTGCTCATGGTCCAGTGCAGTTTGGGCCTACTGTAGTCAGTGGGGTTGATAGTCCCGGTCAACTAATGCCTGCATTTCTACCCTGCCACTGGTTAAATAACAAGTGTACGGACAACAGCTTATAAACTAATGAGCTTTACCACAAGCATTTTGAAATGGCAAGTGAGCACTGTGAGATTGTAGCGTGAGGATGAAGACTGACAGTGGCTGCTGTGTGCATCTTCATGCCGAATGCAACCTTTGAATATCACCTAGAAAGTGAAGCTACGTAGGCTGTTTGGTTTCCTGCTGAAAAACTGACTTGTCTTGAAGCAGCTGGGAGACAAAATTCTTCCTTGATGTAGCTCTGCTGCAATCCTACCCAACAGTCCAGGCTAGGTACTTTGTGCTAGTTCAGCAGTGATTTGTTAGAGAAGAGAAACACCTGTTGGTAAAAGGTGGTACTGCAGAGGTAACCAGGATTGGGAACTGCTCATCGCTGCTAGATGCATTGTTAGTTTATAGACATCATCCAATGGCATTGACTACTGGAAAGGCATATCCACTAAAATACTGACTGTTAAGAGTTGCTGTTGCATCAGTTTGTGCGGAAGGAGTGAGAAGAAGAACCCCCCTGGAATAACTAGTCTAGAAAAAATCAGTTATAAAGAATTCTTCCTGAGGCAGTCAGGCTTACATCCTGGTAAATACAAAACTTTTGCACCAGGCTGGGCCAGCAACTTGGCTAAGGAGCTGCCAGATGATCAGGGCTAGAGAGTGAGAGCCTCTACTGCCCAGGATGAAGCATCAAGAAAGAGAAATGTCTTCCAGGGTAGCCAGATGTCAAGTTACGTAGGATTTGACAGGTCAAAGGCAACACCCCTAGTTGCACCTGGAAACAAAATAGGAAGCTAGTGATGCAGGCAACAAGATTTTGTGAGAGAGATCAATTTTCTTCTCAGGCTTAAATATCCAGCCAAGTCTTTGATCACAGCCTTGTATTGAATGGCCAGGTGTGGAAGAGGCATGAATATCCTGTAGCAAGGTACGAACTGGAGGGTAAGGTTCACGCACACTCCCTGTCAGATACGAGATAAACCGTCTTCACTGTTGCAGTCTGAGAACCTGAGAAAACCTCCTCCAGTCGTAACCAGCTCAACAGAGGGAATGGAAATTACTTTTGCCATGAAGTGACCTTTATCTTGTCTGGATTACTCTTCAGATGAATTGCTTTTATCCAAGTGCTGATCCTTGTCCAATACTGTACTGTTTACATTCAGCAAGAGGAGACTCAAAGGTGATGAGCTGGGCTATAGGCTGGAGCCTCTAATGCTTGCACACTCATGCCTTCCACCTTCCCCTGCTCTTCATTCAGTTTAAAGCTTATAACATATGCTAGTGGCTCACTATCAGACCCATCATTTTGTTAAAGGAATGAGAGAGACTATTGCAGTGACTTGACTAGACGGTCTGTAGTCTGAGGCATCTGTCACCAGGAGGCACTGGGCACCTGAGGTTAGCTTTCAGGGGGCTTGTCTACATATGTATTTAAGTGCAACTAAATTTAATGCACATTAAGTGATTTTTTTTTTTTTTGGCAGGTGTCTACTTATGCAGGGTAACTTTAGTGCCAAGTCCCTGCAGCCCTGCCATGTGCCGCTAGTAGCTAGGCAAAACCGGCACTAAAGTTAGTGCCGGGTCGCATTTACACGTGTGTTAATGTGCTTTAACCAATTGCACCTAAATTTGATATCTGCATTTGTAGGTATCAAATTTAGGCACGATTAGCCTAATTTTGTCATTTTTAATGTGCATTAAGGGCATACACATGTAGATGCATGCCTGTAATGCACATTAAATTAGACTAAAGCACTTTAACACGTCTTGTGTAGATGCGCCTAGGCAGGAACAAAATCAGGCAATGAAAGGGCTTAATGGAGGGTTAATGGTTAGGAGTCTGGTTTTAATGTTACCTGGTGTAGGAAGAATAAGCATCCTTTTGACCCATCCTTACCTAAAACTCATATGAAACTCCAGGTGGTACCAGATGTCTAAGGTGGAAGGCAGAGGCTGACGAGCAATTTTATGCAATCCCATTACTGTCACTTAAGTAGTAATAATGGCCTTGTAGTTAAAGTACAGACTCAGTAACCAAGAGACCTGGGTTCTGATTCTGGTTCTGCCATAAGCTTGTTGTATGTCCTTGGCAAGTCACTGTTTCACTGTGTCCTGTTGTTATTTTCATCTCAACAGTATTTTCCTACTTCACAGGGCTGCTGTTAGGCTAAAGACATTAAAGCATTTTGAGATGTCCAGTTCGAGGCTGCTCCAGAAGAGCAAAATATAATAAATGCACACTGTGTTTAAAGGTATTGGTTCTTGTGTTCAGTAAGTTTCTCAGAGTTGTTCATTCTTTTTTTTTTTTTCTTCAGCCAGAGACCGACCAAACATGAGTGAAGACAGAAATGTCTAACTTTCTCTGCCCCACTAAGCTTTTATCCATCTTAAGAACATAAAATCTTACTAGTTTGTCTGTGACCATATTATTCTCAGAATTTGGCTGAATATTCTCTACTGCTTCATTACTCAGTGTCATACAAGTTCAATTGCTGGCAGCACATTACCAGAGGAAGCTTAATTTTGCATCTTGGAGCTACTATGCTGCTTTTTCTGTCCTCACTTTTTTATCATCAAGTCTTAACGTATTCACACCCTAAGCAGGGTAACCTGCATGTTTAGTGATTATTTGTGCAAAGAGCTGACAGTCTGAAACATGGGTGGCTGGGTCAGTAGAGACACAGTACTTGCTCTGTGGGGGAAAAATGAAGTTGTTTCCACCTTTAATTCCTGGACAACTGCAATGATTTGACCTGGTCTATTGTGTGCCAAATTCATTGCTGATGTAGCTTTGGAGGAGCTCCATCAGCAATGAATTTAGCCCTGCGAGGCTACAGTAGTTGAACTGAAGGCCCCTGCTACATGTACATATATTATGCAATTAACTGGTTAATCGAGCAATACATTTAGACCAGCCACGTGCAAAGTAATGATCACACAATAAAAATTACTATCCAGCTATAAAAAGAGCCAACCAGCTATAAAGTTAGTGCTTGAAAATGTGTAACAACTCTATAGCTGACTTCTATCCAGCTTTAATTTGAACATGTAGCAGGGCCCTGAGAGTCTGTGTGGGTAAAAGTGCCCATAAAGCCTTCTAGGTTGACTTATTTAAGTGAGGATTAGCATTCCTTACAAACTGAGTTACAGCACAAAATAATTTTTCCCTTCTATAACTATACAGAATTTTCTTAGAACTCGTCATGCAGGGTCTCTGCTAAATGCAGCATTTTCAATGCAGCAGGCATGATTGCCTGTCAAAGCATATTTCTCATGTTCCCTGCCTCAATTCGAAGTCCCGCCTGGATAAAAGCAGAGAACAAGAAAGAAAAGCCCATTTGTGCTCTGCATCAGGTGAAGCAATAGGATAGTATCCACAGAATAAAAGGAGCCACCTTTGAGAATGCAATGTAGGGATGGATGGCTCTGTTTTCAGTGATGTGTGTGTGGAATTATTCCTTCCATGTTGAGCCCCTTATTCTTCCCTGGGGAAACAAGGGTTCTTCCAGCAGCCATCTGTAGAGATAGAGGGAAAGGTGAGATACCACCCTTTTATAGAATAGAGGCATGGGTAGCACTTTCTCTGTCCCGGTGTCACTGCTGTCACTAGCGGCAATGTAGCTAAGTACCAGTCATGGTGATGTTTGGGTGCTCGTCGTCATCACCGAGGCAAAGGTGGCAACAGGGGCTGGCTTTGTCTGTAAGTCAATGTAAGAGCAGTTTTCAGGGCAGGGGGAGGTGGGTGATGATGATAAGGCTCTGCCTGTACAGTCTAAGCTGCATGCAGTAGGTGCACTAGGCAATATTCTGGTTGCCTAACAAGGGGAGGGAGGCTATCCATTGGCACACCTCCACTGCTGCATGTTATTAGCAGCCATGAAACTAGTGATTTTGAGGCTGCTGTAGAGGTCAGGCCTTCTGAGTAGCAGTAGCAAAAGCCTTGTGACTAATCTCCAAGCAACAAAATAAGGATTATTAGCAAGGTGTGGAGAGCTGGGAGGGGCTGTTCTCTGTGTATTAGCAGGGACATTTCAGTAGGGTTAGGTGTGCCTTTCATACCAAAATGAATGTGGTTTAAATAGCTCCTTTTACCCATGGGTGTCCTTAGTGGCTGATAATGGCAGTGGCCAAATGATTTCCTGGGATGCTGACTGGGTGGATAGGGAGTCCTGGGCACATGGTGATGGGTTGCTGGTCAGCTGAGAACAGTCAGCAGGGGAAGCTACAATCCATGCAAGTCTTTGGGGTGCAGCTGCCAGGAAGAAAACCAACATAGTAGTGAAATTAGGTAGTTGATGATCATAGCTCTGAAGACATGTGGGCATGTGATATGCAAGTCATGAGAAGTGGTTATTGCCCTCTGTTCAGCATCAGTGAGGTTACACATGGAGCAAAATGCAGACAAATTAAAAAGAGTTCAGAGGAGGAAATATAAAATGATTTGAGGTCTAGAAAACTCAGCATATAGAGTTTATCCTTTAGGGGGAGCTATCAAATTAAAAATTATTTCTCTGAAAAACCAAGTCTCTAAAACCCCACTGGGCAATAATAACACAGGGCAAATGCCAACCTAAGTCTTGGACCCTACTAGAACTACCCCCAAATATGTGCTTTCCCCCCAAGAACTGGCCATTTTGTCCCTTCATAGGTAGAGCCTGGACAGCAACTCTCCTTTAGACAGGTGTTTCTGAGCCCTGTCCAGGTCAAAGCACCTTAGTTTTCCTTGCTCAGCAGCCATTCATCCCCTGGCTGCAGTCATGGGCTGCCTAAAACTCATCTCCACACTCATGCAAATCTGTAGTGTCAGGAGCCTTTTCCCTTACAGTTACTGTTTTTGGACTCTGCTGCCCAGCATGCAGTCCCAGGTGGCACCTGGTGGAATGGGTCAGGGATACAGACGGGCTGAATGGAAGAGGTGAATGGCACTGATTCTGCCAGCTGGACCAGAGCAATATCGTGGGTGTGTGGAGAGTGAGTGTATTCTGGGTGATGGACAATTCTTTTGGCCTTTGGAGCTGGTATCTCTCTCTGCTGTGGTGCCCGTCTGCATGGAGTACAGAGAACAATCACTGGCAAAAAAGAAGAGCGGATTACGTAGCGCAGAGGCCAGAGGCATCATCAGTAGGTTGCTCCAGACTGTTAGGGTTGACCAGACACCACAGCCTTCTTATGACAAAGGTAGACAAGAAAGGAAGGAACAGACTTCCAGTTAAGGCACTGGATTCAGATATGGGACCTAGGTTCAGTTCTTGGCTTTACCATAAACTCTGTCTGACCTTGCACAACTCAGTCACTTGGGGGCAGATTTTCTAAGATATTTGTGTGTTTAAAGACATGGGATTTTCATAAGTGCCCATTGATCAGCAGGGCTAGATTCACAATGAGACTTAGGTGCTCAAGTCCAACACTTAGATCTTCCAAGTCCCACTCTGTTGCCATCAAACCCTGGCATCTTCAGAGATCTGTAGGCATTTGAGTTCTTGGTATTAAACTTCCCCAGGTGTCTCACATCCTGTTCATATGCATGCCTGGATGCACCTTACTCTTGACAGTGACTGGTGCTTCCTTCACACTTAAGCTGTGTTGGGACTCCCAAACCAGGCATTTCTCCACTGATCTTGCCTCCAGGCCTTAAACCAGTAAGCGTTCTCAGAACACTTTTTCAGGGATTACGCTGCGCATGCAGTGATACTGGGAGCTCCATCCTTTCACTTGCTAGCTGCAGTCACTCTGGATGTGGGAGACCTGGTTTAATTCCCTTCTGCGAGGTGATTTGTGCCACATGCTTCTCCCCTCCCAGTAGTGCCCTAAGTCATTGGGTATTCTGGTGTGGGTCCTTCCTATTGTGGCTTTTACATACTGTATAGAAGAAATAAATAATATTTTGGCCAGCGACAGATAATGAGGTAGGATCTAGGACCCAGGTGTCCCTGCTTCCAGGTGAATGCCCACAGGGCTGTGAAGTCCTGCTCAGTCTCAATTCCTCTCTGTGTCCCAATGAATAATTATTCCATTCAAAGAGGAACAGCTTCAACAGGGAGGATGGAGAGCACTGCCCCACCCACTACAGATTAAAGCAGTCTCCAAAGGGAAGTGAGTTCAGGTCCTTTCAGGCAGAGGAAAGGATTAAGATCAGGAATACCAAAATCTGGAAAAACTGCTTTCTTTCCCCACTTACATCCTGGGTAAAGGGTGGGGCAGCAAGAGCAGTATCACTTCCTCCTCCTCCTCTCTCCACCTCCCTTCTGAAGCATAGGACCAACTCATCTTTTTTTTTTTTTTTTGTAAATATATATATCTATCTATCTACACTCTACATAGCACACCACAAAAGGAAAAACCTTTCCCGTTACAAAAACCTCACCCATGCACCCGTACAAAGGCCCGCTGGCCACCCGAACCCGTTACAATATCCACATTGTGTGCAACACACACAAAACAACTAAGTCTATCCCGGTCCTTTCCCACACTTCCTTCATGCCCCTGCCCCACTTGCAGGGTCACATACTCCGTTCAAGTGCCCTCTCCGTTGTTGTCACTCCAGCTCCTGCTGGAGGACCCTCTGCTGCTGTCACTGTCCTCTGTTCTGCTTGTCCCTTCCTCTTCTTCGCTGCCTTCGCCCCCCTCTCCACTTGGGGTGGGAGGGGGGTGTTGGATGATCCTGTGCCACATGTCTCTGTGCCAGGTATCTTCTCTGTCCTCCACTACCGATTTCTGGTAGTAGGTCTGGATTTTGCTCAGCACCATTTTCACACAGCCTACTACCTCTACGTCTGTGTGCCTGTACAACAGGAGGTTCCTGGCCTTCCACAAAGCGCTCCTGACGCAAAATGCAAACTGGTTGAAATGGGCCGACGGGCTCCCCTGATGTTTGGCAAGGTGCTCGTACAGCTCTGCTTCACTGGTTAGCTGGCTGACACCAGTCACCACTTCACAGAGCTGTTTCACCCTTTTCCATACCAAGTCGATTGTCTCGGTGGCCCGGTGGCAGTTGGGCCACAGGCAGCTGGGTCTCCCCTCCTGCCCCTATGTCTCCAGGCCCTCACTGGTAGAGCTCAGTGGGCTATGAGCCATTTCAGGTCCTTGTGATCTTGGTGCAGATCCTTGTGGTGGATGCGCTCCCACATGGCCTGGCATGCATCACCGGGGAACAGGTCCACAGGTGACGTGATGTCCCCTTAGTCTCACCGTCTCCTGGATCTTCCTGTGGTTTCTCATGGTCACTGGGCCTGCGCTCTG
Organism: Alligator sinensis; assembly: GCF_000455745.1. Classification (NCBI taxonomy): domain Eukaryota; kingdom Metazoa; phylum Chordata; order Crocodylia; family Alligatoridae; genus Alligator; species Alligator sinensis. The sequence goes on along the minus strand of NW_005843650.1, from coordinate 39,296 downwards.
CAGGCCGTACACACTGCGGCACTGGTTCAGGGTCTCGTAGAACCACAGTGCACCCATGATCCATGGTCTATGGTTAGTCGGGGTGAGCACCCCCCAGTGTCTCAGGATGTGCCCTGCAAAGTACCTCACGAGGCAAGCGGTTTTGGCTTCTGCATCTGTTGTCAGCTTGCAGATCATGCTCTCATACTTGGCCCACAGGAACAGGAGGATGTCTGGCATGCCCCTGCCCCAGCCCTCTTGTCCTTGTACAAGATCTTCCAGGCAACCTTTTCCTATCTGGAGCCCCAGAAGAAATCACACACGGCCCTCTGGATCCTGTAGGCGACACGTGCGGAAGCGGGGAAGACTGGTGCGGTGTACAGAAGCACCGATAACAACACCGCCTTTATGACCACAACGCGCCCCCACATGGAGAGGGAACCCAAGTGCTACAGGCCCAGTTGCTGCTTCACTTTTGCCTCTGTCTTCTCCCACACTGTCCTGCCGCTCAGCTCCAGGTCGAAATCTATCCCCAGGATCCTGACCCCCTCGTGGGGGACAGAGACACCCAGGGACTCCAGGTCCTTGACCTCGCCCACGGCCAGGCAGATGCTCTTGCTCATGTTGAGCTTGGCAACCGCCGCTGCCTTGTACACTTGCATGTGCGCCAGGGCTCTCTCTACCAACCCCCTGTTCCGGCACAGGATCTGCATGATTTAAAAGAAGGAGTGTGAGCACTAATGCTGGGTAGGTGTTAGGCTTATAAATGCAGAGTGGAGGAAGACATTTTTTTGAAGCTTAGGGCGAGACACCTGGAGGCTTTAAGTCCTGGCCTTTTCCTTGGTATTTTCTATTGGATCCCACTCTTTGTCCTGACTTTTGTGCATCCTCTTTGTAGTCCTAACTCTCCTCATGTCTTTTTTAGGCATCTAACTTGATGTTTGGAATTCTGGTAAGTCCCTAAAATTATGTGCAGTGCATTCAGGGTCACAACACCTATATTCCCTTTGTGGATGGAGCCCCTAACCTTATCTGGCTTTTGAACACCCTTCTGGGTGCTAGACACCAAAAAACGTTTGAACAGCCAGCTTTTAAGCGGCCGACACAAAACATATTCAGTATGGAATAAAAGGATTTTGGCTTGAAGTCAAGTGAAGTGCATGCATGGGTGTAAGTCATTTCACGCTAGGTCATTTCACACTAGGTTGAAGTTACTCATCAGTGACCAGTCACTATAAAGCAGTGAAAGTTACACCTCTGTACCACTTGTATATCCTTTCCCCAGTCAATTTTATTCTGGAGTAGCCAGGCTCTCTTGTAGTAACCTACTGGCCAGGTACTGTAATAACACCCACAAGACGTTCAGTCAGTTTAGAAGGGGTGATTGTGTCTCTGTACCTTACTACAGATTAAATTTACTACAGACTAAAATCTTAGGTAAGTGATTCCATAGCAATTATGTTGGGTGTTAACATCATAGAACATTAGGGTTGGAAGGGATCTCAGGAGGTCACATCTAGTCCAACCCCCTGCTCAAAGCAGGACCATCCCCAACTAGATCATCCCAGCCGAGGCTTTGACAAGCTAGGTCTTAAACACCTCCAAGGATGGAGATTCCACAACTTCTCTGAGTAACCTGTTTCAGTGCTTTACTACCCTCCTGATGAGAAAGTTTTTCCTAATATCTAACCTAAACTTTCCTTGCTGCAACTTGAGACCCCTGCTCCTTGTTCTGTCATCTGCCTCCACTGAGAACAGTTCAGCTCCATCCTCTTTGGAACCACACTTCAGAGAGCTAAAGGCTGCTATTAGCCCTGCCCTGCCCCCCGTCTTCTCTTCTCCAGACTAAATAAGTTTGTTCCCTCAGACCAGAACAAGATTGGCTGCAGGGGACTCCCCCCCTGGTTGGCAAAATCAGCCATGGGGGGACCCCCCGGTTACTTACTAAAGCAGCACCAGTTGCCCATGCTCAGCCTCTCCTCATAAGTCATGTGCTCCATCCCCCTAACCATTTTCATTGCTCTCCACTGTACTCTCTCTAATTTGTCCACATCCTTCCTGTAGTAGGAGGCCCAAAATTGGACACAGTATTCCAGAAGTGGCCTCACCAATACTGAATAGAAGGGAAGAATCACTTCCTCTGATCTGCTGGCAGTGCTCCTAATAATGCAGGCCAGTATGCTTTTAGCCTAATTCACAACAAGGGCACACTTTTGGCTCATATTCAGCTGCTTATCCACTATAACTCCCAGGCCCTTTTCTGCAGAGCTTCTGCTTAGCAAGTCGGTCTCCAACCTGTACCAGTGCATAAGACTGTTCTGTTCTAAGCGCAGGACTTTTCACTTGTCCTTGTTGAACATCGTGAGATTTCTTTTGGTCCAATCCTCCAGTTTGTCAAGGTTTCTCTAAATCCTAGCCCTACCCTCCAGCATATCTACCACTGCTTCCAGTTTGGTGACATCTGCAAACTTGCTGAGGGTGTACTGTATGCCATCTTCCAGGTCATTGATGAAGATATTGAACAAAACCAGCCCCAGGACTGGCCCCTGGATGACTCCCCACTTGATACCAGCTGCCAACTTGATGTTGAGCCATTAATTACTACCCTCTGTGCCTGACAATCCAGGCAGTTTTCTATCCAATTTACAGTCTGTTCATCCAACCGTATTCACCCGTTGGGCTTTGTGGAGCCTCTCACAGGTGGCGCTGTTGGGATGGCTGGATGCTGGTCAGTCTGACCCTTTCTTGGGTGCTGCAGCCCCCGGCATCCCCGGTTTCACACTTTTAACCTTCAAAGTCCAGTGCCGCGATGAATTGGTCGGCTGCCTCTTTCCCATTGGCTGTGGTCTGCAGCTTGTCTGCCGCGGACCTGGTGTTACTTCAATTTCCCAACCCCAGTGTGGCTTCTCGGGTACAGGGTTGACCCTGATGGCAGATCACCCTGCGATGTCAGGAGTGCCTGAGGGGCCCCTGGGTGCTCAGGCCCTGATGTTTATCCCCTGGCCTTTTCCTTGGCTTACAGGGCCTCAAAAGGAACAAAAAAACCAACTTAACTTCAGGGAGGACCTGAGGCCTCCTCCCGACTCATGCATCCTGCATCAGAAGGCGCTGGTCATCCCTCGGTGTGATCCTGGGACCCAGCTCACTCCCTGGACCCGGTGCTGGGTACTCTGATGGGGGGTGAACCCCCTGCCAGGTCCTCTCCATTGGACCTAGGAGAGTCCCTGGCCGGCCTGAGAGGGGGATTCACAGCCTCCTCTTTGCTGCGTTCCCCCAGCCTTCTCCCTGCTGCCGGCTTTTAACACTGCTGGGTGGTGTCTCCTGATGATGTCATCCTCCTGCACCAGTTGCAGCTGTATAGAAAAGCAGCTGATGAACTGCGCAGGAACTTTGTTCTCCTTTTCTTCCCTTTCTGCCTCTAAAATGTAAGTTTGCCCTGCTCGTGGTGCTGTTTTTTCCGGGGTTGTGGGGTATTCCTGCCACGGCCCCGACCGTGCGAGAGAGGTTTCCACTCCTCTTTTTTCATCCCCCTGGGACACTGTACTTAGCTTGCTTGCAAGAATGGTGTGGGAGCCTGTGGCAGGGACCCAGCCGAGCCCCTTCCTCACTGGCATGGTGGCTGCTGGCAAGCTCCACAGATGGCAAATCCCCAAGTGGGCTTGCAGGGACACAGAGAGCCCGTGCGCTCGGGGCATGCCTTTCTGTGCTGCTGGATGGGCAGCCAGCATGTGACAGGCATTCCTCATGCTCTGTGCCTGGATCGGGGCGGGAGTCAGAACGTGAGCCCCACACACGTTTGGACTGCAGCCCAGAGAGGGAGCAGGCACGAGGCCTGTGCGAAGCGGCTAGTATTCGCTTTGGATTCGGATTCGGCCAATTTGAGGGACAGAGATCCGATTCGGTGATTTGAATCACTGCCCCAAATTGATTCAGCCGAATATGATTTGGAGATTTGGCTACTGCCAAATCGGCTGAATCTCCAAATTGGCCCCATCCCCTGCCCACTCTCCCAGCCCCATCAATGGCTAACCCACCTGGCCCCAGCTCCCAGCTCTGAAAAAAAAAGCCTGGCACTCACCGGTTGCTGCCAGGTGGGGGGTGATCTCCACTGCCCCCCACTGCCCCACGCTGTGTGGGGGGCTCTGTCATGAGCCCCATCCCCCACTTGCTCTCCTGGCCCCAGCTCCTGGCTCTTTAAAAAAAAAGAAAAATAGCTTGCACTCACCAACTTCTGCCAGGTGGGGAAAATGATCCCTGCTGACCCATGCCACGTGGCAGGCTCTGCCACGAGCCTCCAGAAGCCCCAAGGCCACTGCAGCAGCCAGTGAGTCAGGGCTTTTTGTTTTTGTTTTTTAAAGAGCCAGGAGCTGGGGTGGGCAGGGCAGCCATGGGCAGGGCTGGGAGAGCGGGCGGGTGTCGGGGAGTGCTCACGGGGGCTAGAGGAGCAGGCAGGGGATGGGGCCTGGTGGGGGTCCACCCCATGATCTCTTCCCCCCTCCTCTAGCTCCCCCTCCCTCACCCCCTACTTACCAGCACAGAGTCCAGTTCCAGCTCCCTGTGGCAGCCAGTGGGGACTGCCCAAATCTCCAAAGCTCTCCGAATCTTTTCCAAATTAATTCGGAGAACTTTGAATCAATTTGGACCTTTTTATTGGTTTCCTGATTCAGTTTGGATTCGGAGATTTGGCTGCCGAACTGGGCTGAATCTCCTCTGAATTGAATCAGCACCTGAAGCTTTGCACAGCCCTAGCAGGCATCTGCTGCATGGAGCACCATCTGGGGCCCAGAGACAACAGCTGCAAGGAATAATGAGCCCCTCAGGGGCTCCTAACACCTGCCAGCAGCAGCTGGTCATGTGGGGGCAAACAAAGGACTGGATCAGTTCATGCCAACCCGGAAACCCCTATGTAAGCACATACCAACCCCAGGACAGGGGGAACACACAGACAGATGAGGGCTCTCATCATGTTCCCCCATGAAGGCAGGGGATGCAGAGCCCTGGACCTAGAGCATCTGTCCTCTCCAGACCAACATTGGATCATCCATCGCCGGAAGAAACCAGATACCCCTAGGGGCTAAGCCAGGTACCCCAAGGGTTCATGACTCCCCTTGGCCCACATTACTCTGGGGGTCTGCCTAGGACAGGCAGGCCAATACAAACTGAGCAAGTACAGGGCAACCCCTGTGGGACTGGGATTGCCTAAGGAAAGGTGGCTGATGTGCCCAGAGGGCCAAAGAAGAATCTAGGGCACAGTCCTTTGAGTTGTTATTACTATATTTGCTTCTTTATTTACACAGGCCATGCCCAGCTGACCCTGAACTTGCAGTAAAATTCAGTAAGCACAGCTGAAACATGCCAACTCTGTACAACCTGGCCACTTCTTTCTCCACCTGAGCTGCAAGGTGGTTGCTCAGAATGGCCAAATATGTGTGTCCAACACCAACTGGAACCTTGAGTGGAAAGGGGTGGGGTGTAAGGGAGGAGGAGTCCCACTGAAGACCCTAACATTGACCTATGCCAACCTCAACCAGGTCTCTTTAAGCAGGTACTACCTCCTTATGCTTCTTCTCAACTACAAGTTGTGGTGGGCGAGATTTGAAAGAGAGTGATACACCTGCTGAGCGTGCAGCATGCAGGCCCCATTATGGTGCAGCCGCTCGGCCTGGGTCCATCTACAGAGACCAAAACAAAAGCCTTGCTAAAGTCAAGGTATCTTACATCCACTGCTCTCCCCACATCCACAGAGCCAGTCATTTCATCATAGAAGGCAATCAAGTTACTCAGGCATGACTCAGCTTTGGTGAATCCATGCTGATTGTTCTTAATCAACTTCCTTTCCAAGTGCTTAGAAATGAGGAGCATGATTTTCCCAGGGACTGAGGTGACACTGACTGGTCTGTAGCTCCCTGGATCCTCCTTCTTACTTTTCATACAAGTTTCATACTATATTTGCCCTTTTATAATCATCCAGGACCTCCCCCATTCACCATGAGTTTTCAAATATAATGGCAGCAGCTCAGCAATCACATCAGCCAACTCCCTCAGCACCCATGGACTTGTACATGTCTAGCTTTTCTAAATAGTCCCTAACCTGTTCTTTCACCACTGTTGGCTGCTCACCTCCCCCACAAAACTTTGCTGCCACAGCAGTAGTTTGGAAGCTGACCGTGCCTGTAAAGACTGAGGTGAAAAAAGCATTGAGTATTTCAGCCTTTCCACATCGTCTATCAGTAGGTATTCTCCTCCATTCAGTAAGGAACCCTCACTTCCCCTGATCTTCCTCTTGTTGTTGACATACTTGTAGAAACCCTTGTTGTTACGCTTCATGTCTCTTACCAGCTGCAACTCCAGCTGCACTTTGGCCTTTCTGATTTCATCCCTGCTTACCCAAGCAATACTCTTATACTCCCCCTCCCTAGTTGTTTGTCCAAGCTTTCACTTCTTGTAAGCTTCCCTTTTGTGTTTTAGCTCACCAAAGAATTTTCTGCTAAGCCAAGCCATACTTGCTAGTCTTCCTGTGCATTGGAATAGTTCAGTCCTTTGCCCCCAGTCAGGTTTCTTTAAAATACAGCCAGCTCTCTTGGACTTCTTTCCTCTTCAGACTGGCCATCCAAGGGATCCTGTCCATCCATTTCCTGAGTGAGTCAAAGTCTGCTTTTCTGAATTCCATGGTCTGTATTCTGCTGCACTTCTTTGCTGCTTCTTTCCCTTGGGATCTTGAACTCAATCATCTCTTGGTTGCTGCTGCCCAATCTACATTCCCTACCAATTCTTCCCCATTTGTGAGCAGCAGATCAAAAAGAGAATGACCCCGAGTTGGTTACTCCACCGCTTGCACCAGGAAGTTGTCCCCAGCAACTCTCCAAAAACTTCCTGGATTATCTGTGCACTGCTGTATTGCCCTCCCAGCAGATGTCAGGGTGACAAGTCCCCCATGAGAACCATGGCCTATGATTAGAAAACTTCTGCTAGCTGTTTGAAGAAAGCCTCATCCACCTCATCCTCCTGGTCTAGTGGTTGATTGCAGACACTTACCATGACATCACCCTTTTTGCTTTCTCCTCTGGCCCCAACCCAGAAACTTTCAACAGGTCTATCTCCAGTTTCATGCTGGAGCTCTTAGCAATCATACAGGTCTTTTACATAAAGCACAACTACTCCTCCTCCTCTTCCTCCTCCTTCCTGAACAGGCTCTGGGAACCAAGCAGAGAAGCAGCGGGGATGGGGGCAGGGGAGGGAGCTGCAGCGGAGAGAGAGCATGGGGCTGAGGCTGGGGCTGGCAGCAGCACAAAGCCCACACCCAGGGGGGTGGCAGAAGCACAGAGCTTGGGTGGGCAGGGTGTGGGTGTGAGAGAGGGTGGGGGTCTGGGGACCCATATGGCACACAGCTCCTGAGACTCCGCCGGAAGTGGAGGGGAGCCCTGCCCCCTGCTTCCCAGTGGAGTCCCAGGACCCACACAGCAGGAAGTGGCAAAGGCAGCTGGCTCCATCATTCGGGACTTCCCCTGGTAGCGTGCGAGTGCCAGGAGTTGAATATGTACCACGCAGAGCCCTGTGTGATAGAGGCGGGCAGTCTGGCTGCGCTCCTTGCTACCACATGCAGCACTAGCTAGAACTGGGCACTGCCAGGTGGCAGTGCCTGTGCGGGGCACAAGTGCCCCAAGCACCTGCTGCCTGCTGCTGCTGCCACCAGTGGCAGGGGCTGTGTGCCATGGGGGGGAGTGTGTGGGGGATCACATACACACAGCCCCCCAACATACCCCCCCCCCCCCACCATATGCATAAACACACCCCCAACCACACCCCCGCACACAATATATGAGAAAGACTTTATTTTTGAGTTACTATGCAATCACCTCTGTATACAGTACCAAACACAAATCATGACAAAAATACTTTTTGCAATAAAATTAAAATATGTTACAGTAGGTGTTTGTCTTTTAGTGTATGAGCTGGTTTTGTCTAGTTTCGAGATGGCAACCCTCCCCTCCCAAAAGGAGTATTTCCAGGGGACAAGAGGAGGGACTTCCAGTGGCAAAGGTCAGGGGTTAGGGGGGCTGGACTTCTGGCCCAAGATGGCAACCAAGGGGCAGGGCAACTGTTAAGGGGTGGGGCTAACCATGCTGCCCTGGACAGCTCACCAAAACTCATTAAGTGGCCCTTCTGCCGAAATAATTGCCCGCCCCTGGTTTATATCCATCCATGACAGTGCTCCAATCATGCGAGCTCCACTAAGTCTCTGTTATTCTAGTCATAGCTCTGTGACTGTGCAAGGACTTCCAGTTCTTCCTGCTTGTTTCCCAGGCTCCATGCATTCGTGTACAGACATCTGAGGTGACTAGCTTATTGCCATACTTTCTCAGGAAAAATGAGAAGGCCTCCCCTCCTTCACTCTCCTGCTTGTGCTTCCTCCAGGTCACCTGCTTCCCCTTTTACCTCAGGGCTTTGGTCTCCATCCCCCAGCAAACCTAGTTTAAACCCCTCCTCAGTAGGTTAGTGAGCCTGTCTGAAAAGATGCTCTTCCCTCTCTTCATAAGGTGGATCCTAGCAATCCCTCTTCTTGGAACAACATCCCTTGGTTGAAGAGGCCAAAGCCCTACTGGGATCACCATCTGCACAGGCATGCATTGATCTGAAGGATGCATCCACTCCTGCCTGGGCCCTTCCCCTTCCCCCAAGGGATTGAGGAGAACAGCAACTGAGTCTCTGTCCCCTTCACCCTTGCACCCAGAGCCCTGTAGTCACTTTTGTAGTCATCCCTGGGAGTATCATTGGTGCCAACAAGGATGAGCAGCATGGGGTAGTAGTCAGAGGGCCAGATGAGTCTCGTTAATCCTCCTGTGGCCTCTCAGATCTGGACTCCAGGCAAGGAGCAGACCTCCTGAGACAACAAGTCAGGATGGACAGATGGATGCCTCTGTCCCCTGCAGAAGGGAATCTCCAACCACCCATCACTTCTTCTTGGTGACAGTGGTCTCGATCCTCCCAACTTTCAGGAGGCTTGGCCTGGCCTCCACCAATAGAATGTGCTCCTTCTCCTCTGTTGTTAGGGCTCCATATCTGTTTTTCAAGCAAACCATTTCAGGTGGAGATGATGACTTGTGCTTGCTGTCAGAAGGCACGAGCTTCCAGTTTTCACCTTCCTAAGCATACATGTCCTCTTCTTTCACTAGCACTGCCTCTGGCATTCCTTCCTCTGCAGTCCTAGAGGTCTTCTCCAGAATAAATGAAGTCCTTGTGATGAAGGATGCTTCTGAGCCTTGCTACCTCCTCCTGTAGCTCTCTTGCCTGCTTCCTGAGGGACACCACCAAGAAGCACAATTCACATTGCAGGCACTCCCCCACCTGGCTGTCACTGGAAGGAACCTGCAAGCCACATTCTCTACAGTGCCAAACCAGGACCTGGGTGGAAACCTGTATGGTGAGTGGTCCTGCCTGGACAGACACCTCACAGGTGCAAGCAGAGGAAGAGCTGGCAGTGGCAGTGGCTCTGGCATTGTGACATCCTCTTGCAATTTCTCTAGGTCTTTTAATCTGCTGCCTCTCTCTTCCTGCCCCTTTCCAAACAGACCTTCCTTAGAAAACTCACCCATAAGCTAGCCTGTTCACTGCTTCTTGGTCCCAAAAAGTTCCCTTTTCCCTGCTTCCCCTGACCAAGCTTACAGTGAAGAAAAGTGAGAGAGAGTTTCCAGGCAAACTCCCTAGCAAACTCCGCCTTGCTTGGGACTCTAGTTAAGCAAGGAGCTTAAGTATTGGTCTAATTCTTGAGTTTTAGCTACTTTCACTAAATATATGTAGGTTAGCTATTCTTAGTGAAAGAAAGAGCTTACCTTGAAGGCTCCCCTGCAAAGAGGAGGGCAGCAAACTGACCTGTGAACTGGCCTATGAACAACTTGCAAACTGCCTTGTTTGCTGTCCCTGTTTGCTTGCACTTCACACACTTTGCACACTTCATCCAAGTAGATTTATAGTTTCCCATATGTATGAATGAAGGCAGGAGTGGTCTTTCCCTGTGTGTGTGCAGCACTTAGCACAATACCACCTCATCCTTATATGGGCTTTCCACCTAGCTCAAAGTCCTTTACAAAGATCAGCATCATCATCCCCAGTTTGCAGACAAGGCAACCAAGTTAGAGGAGATGAAGTGACTTGCTTCCAGGATTGGGAATGGTTACCAAGTCCCAGCTCAGTGTCTATCTGCCTGGCCACACTGCTGCCACCTTTGGGGCCTTGATCGCTGTTGAAGCCTCTAGGCCTTAAGTAATCAACAAATAGCAAGGATTTTTACGTGCAGCATGTGCACCCAAATAAAAAGAGCCTCATTTATTTCAACAGCTGATTCAAGGTAAAGACGTAAGACTTCTTGAAGAGATGTATTAAGCTTGATAGGCATGCCATTCCAAGAACTGAGACCATGCACTAATAAAAGGGATAGCCTGTGCAGTGTCCTGGGCATGTAAGTAATTATATTGTGCCTCCTTATAATCCTTTTGTACCATCAGTAGGCGTATTTTGCTTTGCTTCCTGTTGAATGTATGACTACCTGCTAATAAACACCTGCTGTGGCACAGTATAAAATTATACTGTGGATTTTGGTGTGTGACGAGTTTCCAGCACGTATGCTGCACATGATGATCTGAGATCCTTCAGGATGAATGGCTCTACTTAGATCCAGCATCTATTATTAGTTTGGCACCAAAATAATGCTACCTATTTGCACATTAGATAACATCAGCTCCTTCTGTTTCATACCACAGTTGGATAAATGTGTTGTTTTTTGGATGTGCGCCACCAGTATTCTCCTCTGCTGTACTATTACTCTGAGAGGTGTCCATGAAACTACTTTTTACCAGTTTCTACAGCACATACTTGGATGTGACATACCTTGCCATGCTCAAGACCCAGCCTTCTGAGATCAGGCTTCCTACACATACTTGCTCTCCATTCTTCCATGCCATGGTTTGTCACAGCCATTCTATATTGGCATCACCACCAATTAACAAGTGTCATAAGCTAATGGAAAACCAGTTGCAAACCAGTGTCAAGGCTTGATCCATTTCTTATCAGTTATATGTAGGAAGAGCCTCTCTTGGAGAATAGGGTTCCCTTGTTTTAGGTGCAATGGGCTTTTGTCTATACATGGAAGTTGCACCAATTTAATCAGAACTTTAAGTTGATTTAATGAAAATTGTTCACAGTCCCCTGGGAACATACTTATTTTGGTTTAACTCCATGCAGTAATTTTTATCAGATTAAAACAAGATGGTCTGAAACTAACATGTAGGTCTTCTCTCTGCACAAACTTAATACTGGTTAGTCAAAATCAATGTAGTTAACTCTTATTTTGGTTTAAGCCAAACCAGAATAAGCCACAGTAAAATGTGTGTGTCTGTACAGCCTTTTGCACCAGTTTAAATTG
>NW_005843650.1:25361-27867 GCF_000455745.1 Alligator sinensis | reverse complement strand
CCGCTCTTTAAGTTAAGCTAGGGAAGGGAGCATGGAGATAACCTCATAGTTAAACCAGTGCGCATCTGTGTATAGAACAAACCTAAGAAATAGTCCTTGCCCTGGGAAGTTTACAGTGAAAACAGAAAAAAACACACAGTGGGTGGGAGAAAGGAAATTAATCTAATTCTTCTGCACTGGGCATGATGGAAAGGGCCTGGGAACATTCTTTGAGACAAAGCTAAAGCTTCCTTTGGCTCAGCAATGTGATTCTGTTGCTTGTTTGCATAGAGAGTACAAAATTAAATGTAGCACAAGTGAAAATCATTAGACTGACCGCTGTACCGGTTGAGTGTCTCTTGCTATGGTGCTGGCATAGGCAGTACAAGCATCCTCACGCACCAACCCATTTGTACCACAAGCTTCAGTCAAGTTGGTCAGTTCTAGGAAACAGGGTTTTTATGGCTCATGTCTGCTTAATTATGGCACTAGGCAGCACTGTACTGAGATGTACTCCAACTGCTCTGTGCACTATCTGCTGAAGCAGAAGTAGTGTAGTTGACTTAGTGTGGCAGAGCTTCTATTTGTCAGAACCTAGTAACTGAATGCCTCTGGCACAGTAGAAAGTTCCAGCACAGCAGAACCCCGCCCGTCCAACGGTCACCCTTGTTGGTGTTCCAGTCGTCCGTGCACCCATTGGCCGACCTCCAAATTATGCCCACTTGGCAGATAGTGATTGGCTTGTTAACCATATAAAGGCAAAAAACAGTTTCCGCCCTCGTTGGAGAACTCCGCATGCATCCTGGAGTAAACTTGGCGGACTGATCACCCACCAGCGACTCCCCGTCACCGACCTTCCTGACGTACCCCCTTCCTTGCATGCTCGATAAGCCGTTACAGAACGTTTCGTCTCGTTTTAAAGAACCCGTCTCATTTCAGAGAATTCTCGCTAAGTTTGTAACCACAACTTAAGTCAGTCTTCTTCCTACGCTGCACGCATCCGCGGAGTAAGTAAACAATCTACTTTTACCAATACGCATCTGTGCCTAATTCCGCTCCATTCGCCAAAGTACCCACCTGGCGCTCTGGGCTACTGGCCATAGCCCGGCAAGTGAGTCGGCGGCGACACTATTGAGAGACAGAACTTCTAAGAAGTTCTATTGAGAGGGAGAGCTAACAGGTTGGCACATAATCCCACACTAAAGAAGCTACCTTTCTTTTGGTTTGCAAGGCAGGCCAAGCATGGTGTGCCTCCATACAGCACTGCCTGGGACAGTAATTGAGAGGGAGAGACTCAACTGCCAACCTGGATGGCACTTTTGATGATGGGGAAGTGGTGGAATGAACCCTCACTGCTGGCTGCTGGCAATAGACTGAGATCATCCACTCCAATCACTGGAAGTGGAGGAGGTTGGAAAGAGCAAGTGTGGGCATGTGTATGTGTGCATGTATGTATGTGTATGCATAGGCACATGTTCATGATGGTGGGTACTGAAGATTGTAGGGAGGTTCTGTCATGGAGGGAAGTGCTAGGCACCTGTAAAAGAGATGGGGTTAGAGGAAGCCATTAGATAGAGTGCATGTTGAGTCTCCTGGACATGTGTGGAAGGTTTTATATAGTGTATGAAGGGAAAAATAACTGAGAGTGACTCCTCAAGGCAGGTCTTAGGTTCCCCAACTAGTCTGAGACTTAGGTTTATGTCTCTGCCCTGCTAAAAACTTCCCATGTGAGCTGGGGCAAGTCACTTTGCCTCTCTGTGCCTCAGTTCCCCATCTGTAAAATAGGGGAAAAAATCACCGTCCAACCTGACAGGAGGACTCTGATGAGCAGTGCAGTATAGGCTAAGATGCTTGGATCTCATGGTGAGGGGGACCAAAGAAGAAACCAAGACAAAAATGTGTCACAGATAGAGCTACTATGTTCTGATTGCTCAGCTATTTCTTTTTCTATCTCCTGAGGTTCTTCTGGCCTTACATTCTCATGGTATTCTGGTTGTGGAGGATTTCCAACTCCAGTCTTTTCCCTGGAGAGACCTCTGGAGGAGGTACCAAGTGGGGCTTCCCCAAGAGCCTGTCCTAGGTTTGGCATGGTTTAATATCTCATTAATGATTTGGAGGATGGGACTGAGCGCATGCTTAAATTTGTGAATGACAGCAAATTGCCAAGTTGTCTAGTTGCAGACACTGGAGGGTAGGACTAGAGATCCAGAACAACTTGGATGAACTGGAGAAATAATCTCAAATTAATCTGATGACATTCAGCAAGGACAAGGGCAGACTTCTGCACTTAGAACAGAACAATTACATGTACAAATTCAGACTGGGGCATGGCTGGTTAGGTTGAGGTACTGCAGAAAGGGACCTGGGGGTTAGAGTGGACCAGTGTGCTCTTGGTGTAAAAAAGAGCTGGCAACATGAGTTGCATGGGCGACTGATGCCTCCTGAGTTGGGGGTGGGGGGGGCACTTGCCTCCCCCAGTGGCCAGTCAGTGACTGGGAAGGGGTGCCCCTGCAGCTGATCGCGCCGA
>NW_005843650.1:22016-25351 GCF_000455745.1 Alligator sinensis | reverse complement strand
TGACTGGGAAGGGGTGCCCCTGCAGCTGATCTTGCCGACCAGGGGCGGGGGGTCCCCCTGTGGCCAGTCACACACGCCGACCTAGAAGCAGCGTTCCCTCTAAGCTGGCTCTAAGAGGGAACGCTGCCTGGAAGTGGCAGCGGTGCGCCTGGAAGGGCCAGGGACATGCCCAGAAGTGCCATGGCACTTCTCCTGGCACCCCCACTCCCTGGTCAGCTCTCTCAGGGGGGTCACCAGTGCTCCTGCCTGCCTCCCCTGCCCACCACCTAAGCGGGGAACACTGCTGTGACGGGGTGCACTAGTGCTCTTAAGGAGTGTATGTGCGCCCCCGTGCACCCCCTATGCATCGCCATGCTGAGCTGTATTAACAGAAGTGCCACCTGTAAAGCGAGGGATATGATTCTACTGCTCTATTTAGCACTGGTGAGGCATCACCTGGAGTACTATGTCCAGTTTTGCATCCTACACTTCAAGAGACATGTAAACAGATTAGCAAAGGTCTAGTGGAGGGCAACAAAAATGATTAGGGGTATGGGAAGCAACACTTATGAGGAAAGGCTGAAAAAACTAGGGTTATTGAGTCCAGGGAAGAGAAGACAGGGGTGGGGGTGGGATTTGATAACAGTATTCAAATATCTGAAGGATGATTATAAAGAGAATAGAGACAGAATATTGTTGTGGCCACAGGGGACAGAACTAGGAGTAATGTTCTCTAATTCCAGCAGGTTGCATATTAGGAAGAACTTTCTTCATGAATGTGATTAAGCATTGGAACAGCCTACCTCGAGAGGCTGTGGAATCTCTCTCCATGCACATAGATTCATAGATTCATAGATGTTAGGGTCGGAAGGGACCTCAATAGATCATCGAGTCCGACCCCCTGCATAGGCAGGAAAGAATGCTGGGTTTAGATGAGCCCAGCTAGATGCTTATCTAACCTCCTCTTGAAGACCCCCAGGGGAGGGGAGAGCACCACCTCCCTTGGGAGCCCGTTCCAGACTTTGGCCACTCTAACTGTGAAGAAGTTCTTCCTAATGTCTAGTCTAATTCTGCTCTCTGCTAGCTTGTGGCCATTATTTCTTGTAACCCCCAGGGGCACCTTGGTGAGTAGAGCCTCACCAATTCCCTTCTGTGCCCCCATGACGAACTTAAACATTTGCAAGAGTAGGCTAAACAGACACTTCAGTGGTGTGATTTAGTAGGATGGTGTAGGACACGGATGGGCAGAGTCTGGCCAATGGGCTGGATCAGGCCTCCAGCAGATTCAATTTTCCAGGAGCCCCAGCCCACATGGCTTCCAGCCAGTCTCCATGGAGACCCTGGGAGTGGCGGGTATGAGGGTGCAGGGCCATAATAGTGTGGGGCTGCAGAACTGGGGCTCTGCCCCAACCCCGCTCGGCCCTGCACTGTCACAGCCCTGCACTCCTGGGGTCTCCATGGAGACTGGCCAGCAGCCTTGTGCGCAGGGCATGCGGCCAGGCAGGGAGCTGTTCTGCAGCCAGGGCTAGGATCTTGCGGTGGTGACGGCACGGGGCAGGGCTGGGGCAGGGCTGCAATCCGCTCCCTGCATGTCCCTGCCCGTGGAACCAGAGACCCAGGAGCACAGGTGCAAGACAGTGCGAGGCGATGACAGTGTGGGCCTAGGGCAGAGCCCCAGGTCTGCAGCCCCATGCTGTCATGGCCCCATGCTGTCATGCCCCCGTGCTCCATGGGTTTCCATGGAGACCAGCTGGGAGCCACATGGGCAGGGGCTGCTGGGAAATGGAATTTGGCTGCTGGCCCCATCCACCATTTTGCACACCCCTGGTCTCCAATCTCATGAAGTTCCTTCTAGCGTTACTTTTCTCTGATTCTGTGCCAGACAAATTACCTCATGCCTGGTGCTAACCCAGGACCTGTTGGTTAGGGACAGACATTCAAAAAGCCAGAGCCTGAATTGATTCCCAGACCCCTTTCTGGTTTAAGTTAAACCAGAGTCTCCCAGCATCCCAGATGCTTTGCAGCCCTGGGCTGGGCTCTCTGCTCCAGACCAGCATGGCAGGCCCTGCCTTTCTGCCCCCCTGCCACAGCAGGGACGGGCAGGCGTGGAGGCCTGGCCAGATGCTATTCTTCTCCCCCCACTCCCTCCCCTGTCTCACCAGCGCGGACCAGCATGTCTCCACTGGCTGCTTGAGCAGTGAGGGCGTGGCCAGCCCTGGCAGTAGCTTGAAATGAACTGGCCGGGGCTGGGGTCCGCCTAGTGCTCCCCCCTCACTGCTGCATGGCCCCTGAAGCAGGGGGGGAAGGAGGGCGGTTATTTTTCCTTCTACCCCTACTGCCCCTGGGGGACTGCAGCAGGGTCTGCCCACCTTGACTTCTGCCGCCCCTGTTTCTCCATGTGTGAGGCAAGCGGCGTAATAAGCCCCCTCCTGCTCCCTCTGCCAGATGCTGGAGGGAGAGGGAAT
Source organism: Alligator sinensis (assembly GCF_000455745.1). Taxonomy (NCBI): domain Eukaryota; kingdom Metazoa; phylum Chordata; order Crocodylia; family Alligatoridae; genus Alligator; species Alligator sinensis. The sequence goes on along the minus strand of NW_005843650.1, from coordinate 22,907 downwards.
TACTCCCCCCCCACCCCCCACCCCTCCCGCTGGGAAGAGGCTCACACTCCTTGGACACTAGGACAGGGACCTTCCCCCTCACCACTCCAGCGGCAGAGGGGGCAGGAGGGGACTTATTGTGCTGCTTGCCCCACACATGGAGGACTGGGGCAGCCAGTGCAGACATGCAGGTCTGTGCTGGTGGGACAGGGGAAGGAGGGGGGAGCGGGAATAACATCTGGCCAGGCCCCTGCCCCTGCCTGTCTGTGCTCCGGCTGGGGAGCAGAGGGGTGGAGCCAGCCCTGCTGGTCTGGAGAGGTGAGCCCGGCCCAGAGAGCATGCAGGGATGCTGGGAGACTCTGGTTTAACTTAAACCAGGAAGGGGCCTGGGATACAAGTTCCATAAACTGGCTTGACCTCAGTCGATTAAGTCTGATACTACTGTGGCTGTGTGGAGGTAACTAATGAAATCTCTCTCCCTGGGGCTCATCTGCCATGTCTTGATGTAATGGAAGAATAAGAATTTAATTCCCCAACGAGAGAGAGTGTAGTAAATCACCCCAGAAGCAGGATAAAAGTAAATTGGTTTATTAGTGAATTCCCAGCAGGTTGTGGATAACCCCAGCTGTCTTCCTTTGCCCTTCACCACTGTGCAACCTACTCCCCTGAGCCTGTCAGCTCACCTTCAGTCTCTCTCTCTCCTTCCCTCACAGGTATCAGCGGATTCTTCCTCCGTGGGACCTTCTCTCTGCCTGGCTTTCCTCACGCTGTGCCCCAGGGGGCAAAGAATAGGCCCCTGCTGTGGACTTTAATAGCCACTGTCTCTTAATTGGGCAACATTCACCCCTGGTGTGATCCCTCTCCCCAACTGTGGCTACTAAGTAACTATCCTTGCCCTGTCTGTGCCCGCCT
>NW_005843650.1:20124-21807 GCF_000455745.1 Alligator sinensis | reverse complement strand
CCTCCCCTACACCCCGGCCAAATGCCACCTTCTGCCACAGGTCTTCAAGGCTCGCTTTACCACTGGTCCCTACTTGTTTCTTCACCCGGACTTCCCATTGTTCGCCAGCGGCGGGACCTGGTGTCCTGGGCCAGGCTCTGGCACAAGGCTGAAAGGCTCTTAATTTCCACCTCCCTCACCCTTATTCTAACACCCTCTGTGACACCACGCGAAATACCCACCACCGTGATCACCTGAGGGGTGTAACCGTCAGGCCAGAAGGGGTCTAGAAGGAAAGTAGAGTGTCCCAGCCCATGGGGCCCTGTGCTTCCCCAGTGCCCCTTGGCTCCCGGCTTCCCCATAGCTGCTTTCTCTGCGGGCCTCCCTGCCGGCTTTGCTGCCGGCTTTTCGGCTGGCTCCTTCGTCGGTTTCTTCACCGGCTTCTCTGTCGGCTCCTCTGCCGGCTTCACTGCTGGCTCCTCCACTGGCTTCTCTGCCGAGTCCTTTGCCGGTTCCTCCACCGGCTTCGCTGTCAGTTCCTCCACTGGCTTCACTGCCAAGTCCTTTGCCGGCTCCTCTGCTGGCTTCTCCGCTGGCTTCTCTGCCGCTGCCGCAGCTGCAGCTGTCCTCGCTGTCCTGGGCTGTCAGCCACCGCGGGTGCACGCTGCTCGCCTCAGGTCTTCCTGTGGGGCTCTCTGGTAGCCTGCCCGCCCCCTGCGCCCTCGGGGTTTCCCTTTATTTCCGCTGCGGGGTGTCCCTTGCTGACATCACCCGGCCCCAGCTGAATATGGGCATGGCTAATGAACTGCGCGGGTGGTTTTCCAGCGTGTGCTCCCCTGCTCCTTCTGGCCCCTGTGAATGGTAAGTAGGAGGCTTTCTTCCCCTTCTATTTTGGCTTGGGGTTCCCCTATAGCCCCGGTGTCCCCCTCTTCTAAACTGGCGTCCCGGGGACTCTGTCCCTGACCCAACTCTCCCCTGCACTCACAACTTAGCCCTGTTCCTTTGGTGCTACAGTTCCTTGCCCTGTTACAACTACATTCAACCAGGTTCATCTCAAACCGGTTTCGGACATTTTAAAACTGGTTTATGTACACTGAATTTATGTTCTGTAACAGGTTTAAACCAGTTTTTAAACTGGCTTATGTGTAATGTCTGTCCCTAGCCTTTGGGACCAGGTGCTTTTATTACCCATATTGTACTCTGAATGAATCAGAGGCAAGACTCTCTATTGCTAGAGAGGCAACCTCTGGTTCTTGCCAACCAAGTTGTTTTGAGGCCTTCCCTCGTAGCTCTTTGCAGGCTGTCTCCCAACTGCAAAAAGAATCTAGAAAGCTCTAGATAAGGGGTAGGCAACTTTTTTTGGCCAGAGTGCCGAAAAAAACAAAATGAGGCCCTAAGGGACCGTGACCACAGGGAGAGGGGAGTTCAAGAGGAGTGGTTGCTCCTCAAGGGAGCGATCCTCAATGCACAAACTAAGTCTATTCCATCTCGGAGGAAAGGCAGCAAGAGGGCACAGCAGCCCCCCTGGCTCTCCAGGGACCTAGCAGATCTCCTGAGGCTAAAAAGAAAGGCCTACAAAGGGTGGAGGATGGGAGTCACCTCCAAGGAAGATTATTCTGCACTGGTCCGGTCCTGTAGGGAGCAGACCAGGAAAGCCAAGGCTGCAACTGAACTCCAGCTAGCTTTGAGCATCAAGGACAATAA
>NW_005843650.1:4413-19202 GCF_000455745.1 Alligator sinensis | reverse complement strand
GACCAAAATGCTGGCTTGCATCCATAGATGCTTCTCAAGCAAATCCCGGGACGTCATTCTCCCCCTGTACTCGGCCTTAGTGAGGCCGCAGCTGGAGTACTGTGTCCAGTTTTGGGCTCCACAATTCAAAAAGGATGTGGAGAAGCTTGAGAGAGTCCAGAGAAGAGCCACGCGCATGATCAGAGGTCAGGGAAGCAGACCCTGCGATGACAGGCTGAGAGCCCTGGGGCTCTTTAGCCTGAAAAAGCTCAGGCTCAGGGGTGATCTGACGGCCACCTACAAGTTTATCAGGGGTGACCACCAGTATCTGGGGGAACGTTTGTTCGCCAGAGCGCCCCAAGGGATGACGAGGTCGAATGGTCACAAACTACTTCAAGATCGTTTCAGGCTGGACATAAGGAAGAATTTCTTTACTGTCCGAGCCCCCCAGGTCTGGAACAGCCTGCCACCGGAGGTGGTTCAAGCGCCTTCATTGAACACCTTCAAGATGAAACTGGATGCTTATCTTGCTGGGATCCTATGACCCCAGCTGACTTCCTGCCCTTTGGGTGGGGGGCTGGACTCGATGATCTTCCAAGGTCCCTTCCAGCCCTGATGTCTATGACATGTCTATGAAATGTCTGCTTTGGAAAGTGCTGGAGTGCTGACATGCCGGAGCCCAGAGCAGCTGTTTGCAGCCTTTTGACTGCAGCCGACCCACGGAGCCCAGTCTGCTTGCAGCAGGGCTTGCAGCCTCCCAGCCGCCTGCTGAAAGCAGCCTGGGCTCTGTGGCTGACAGCAGCTGCTTAGAGCCCGGGCTGGCGGTGGAGTGCTGAGCAAAATGGCCTTGCGTGCCATGCTAGGTATGCATGCCGGGTGTTGCTGACCCCTGCTCTAAATGTTTCTAAGAACTCACCTGAGATCATCCTGATGTTCCCCCAGACAAGGCATGGAAATGTTAACTGCACACCAGGCCCTCTTAGATACCAAACTCTCACAATTCCCTCTGCAGTCAGTGCTCAGTCCTTCCAGAAACCAGACTTGAGTGACTCACCCTCACATGGCAGAAGACAAGTCCTATCTTTGGATTAAGTATGTCATCCAGGAAATCTCTCAGATCCTGATTGCATATGTCAATCCAATAAAGGATGTGTACGTGTGCGTGGGAGAAATTTCTTCACTCATTTCTCTTTCACCATCTCCTCATCCAGTAGTCTTTCTTTAGTGGGGCTGTAACCTTTCAGTTAAATTCTTCAGGGAAATACATTTCTCAAAATTGACTTGATTCTGTAGCTTTCCTCACTTCCAGAGACTTGCCCCTGACAATCTCTGGGGTGTGTCTGTGGAAGAGGGGAAATTTAGGGTTCCTCACTTCTAGAAACTCACCCTAGAGACTGCTGATTGGCAGCCCGAGCTGCAGGACCACATCAGAGTGCTGAACTAGGTCTAGCATGGTTCCCAAGCTGAGACTGACAATCAGCTCATTGGTGGTCCCAGAACTGGGACTTCGCTGGAGTGTCCCAGCTTTCCTTGCTTCCAGGGATATGCCCCCAGGATCTCCAAGGCATGTCTCTGGGAGCAGGGAAAGTCAGAGCTATTTCCAAAGACATGCCAGGAAACCCAAAGATTGCCAGGGGTGTATCTCTAGAAGGAAGGACCGCATCAACTGTTGTCCCACAAGATCAATGACCTGGACAATTGGGTTTTTTGCATAATGAAGTAGAACCAGCCATGCCAGACATCCCAGCAAGACTGATCTGTTATTTGGTAACATATAACCAACTAACTAACTGTTAGCTAACTGTATCTATAGTAGTTAGTTTAAAGCTTGTGTGGATCTGTCTACATGAGCTGTAGTAGCTGTAGTAAGACATGCTCTAAGCTCTTTGAGGATTTGATAAAGGTGTTTATGCTTATTATACATTGGGCAAAACCTTGCTAAACTGGTCGGTTTCCTTGCTGCCTTTCCTTTGATGTAGCTGTTAGATATGGTTAAACACATTTTTCTGCCCAAAGCACAGGCAGATGCCAAGATGCTCAAGAAATTGAATACTCTGGACAGACAGGCTTCAGCAGGGCAAAGTTTGAGAAAGGGCCGTATGTGTGGGTGGATGGGAGACATCTCAAGCTGAGAAGCGGATAGGACTCCAAACCAGATTGAGAGCTTATCTATATGGCTGACTTACCTCAGTGGAACCTTGGGGTACCTACAGGCATTTAGGGCCCTGCTCTAACTCATGGTGCTTTACACAAAGCACCAAGAGTTACAACCCTGCCCTGAACCAACAGACATTCACCTGCTGGGTGTGTGTGGGTTGGGGGCTCAAGTCTTCCTGCACCGGCCCTGGCCAGCAGGCAGAGGTGCTCCAAACTGCATCTCTCCCTAGGACCCCTCCAACCCCCCAGATCTGGAGCTGTCAGCAGGGGCGGGAAGGGAACAGCATGGAGCTGTCCCCACAATCCCCCACCCTCCTTTAGACCCACGCCTTGCCCACATGAGCTTTGTGTTCCCGCCACCCCTCTGGGCACAGGCTCTGCACTGCCACCAGCCCCACACTCTGTGCTTCTGCCCAGATGCATATCCACCCCCACCCCTGCCCCCATTGCTGCTTTGTCTGGTGCCTGGAGCAAGCGAGACACTAGGGAAGCCGAGCAGGTCCCCTGGCAGCTGCAGCAGTGGCAGCAGCAGCCCTGCCCAGAAGCTGTGTGCTGGCTGGGCTGGGCCCTTCCACCCACAAAGGTGGGAGTGAGGCCTATGGGCTGGGTGGGGTAAAATTAATTGGTGAACATCCATGAGCCAGATGAAATTGCCTGGCGGGCCAGATCCAGCCCGCGGGCTGTATTTTGTTCACCCCTGATCTAATATCTCATTTGATGAGGGTTAATTTTTCATGTGATTGGCCATTTTAAATGCACTCTGCAGCCATGCATGTACGTTACACCACTGCTGTAGGGGCCCAGTCACACAAAAAATGTCATTTGTATAAGCTGCCATGGTTGCACTGAAGTATAAAGATCCTTGTCCGCATGATGTAATGCCTTCCATTGATGCAACTGAGGAATTGATCTGGATCTGTTATTTCTGCAAAGATCTGCCTTACCAGGGAATTATATTGCAGTCTGAAAGACCAGTGGGCTGTGGCACTGGGAGAAGCCAAAAAAGTGGGGTGTTTGAGTCTGGGTGCTGGTTGGAAGAGTTGGCATGCTGAGCAGGGAAACTGTTTCTGCCTGAGTCCTCAGAGAAGCCAGACTTTGTATGTTCTTATAAAAGAACAGACTGAATCAGATACTTGACTCCATCATCAATTTCTCTTCCTAGCTGGAAAAACCTATAAGACCACAAATTGTAGCTCAAAGCTTAGCTCAAAAGAGGTACCAGTCAGGCACCTGGTAGGATTTTTCTTTAAGCTCAAAAAGAATGGGAGTCAGCTATTTAGGCACTCCGAAGCCTTCCACTAGGGGCTTGTCTGCAGGGTTTAATGTTTGAATCCCTTTACAAATGGGAGCCCTTGTAATGGGGTGAGTGGCTCCAGGTGCACCCCCAGGTGGCCACATTATACCTTCATTCCTATTCTGGCTCCCCAATTTGCCCCTGCCCTCTCATGCCATGCTTTTATGTTTAAGTTAATATACAGTTTAGGAGGCTGCCATCAGAGAACCAGAGTTCAGTCTTTTGTGCCTTGCTCCATGCAGCTCATCATCAGGCTGCCAGTCTGCCCAGTCCTCACATCCTAGCCTGAGCAAGTTTTGGTCTCGCTCCTGTCTGGGCTCCTTGGCCCTGTCTTGCTCTTGTTTGGCCCTCCCTGGCACTTCCAGGCTTCAGCCCCTCTCCCTAGGCTTTTGCCCCTTGCCATCCCCAGGTGCTGGACCTTGCCAGGGATCTGTTTCAGTTCAGTATGTTCAGGGCTGTGTGAGCTCTGGGTCCTGATGGTAGAACAAGAGAGCCATGCATCATATTCTGAGCACCATTTCAGAGGAAGATGTGGCACAGCACACTAGATCCATCCTGAGGCTCCGGAGAAGGTGGATTTAGTCTGTTGTGAACTAAACTATAATACAAAGAGTATCAGGGACAGTGAAGCTGGTTAGCAGCTTATTTGCTACCACAGAGCTTTACAATGTATGTGAGTATATATTTTGATTTTTCACATTTTTCTGTGTAAGGTTTTCATTTGTAGTCTGTAGTTCATTTGTTATTGTCTTTTTTAGTATAGTAAAAAGATAAATTTGGATTTTCTTTTGTTTATAATTATCCACTGAGGAAAATTTGATACTAGATATCCCCTATTGGGTGGTGTGTGTGTGTGACAGAGAGAGAAATGAACTCAGAATTTACACACTCATGGGGATCTGAGCTACCTGAGCCTCCAGCCCCATGCTCACACTTATATTACTTTGACTTCTTCCCCTCTGGTCATCTGACCTGACTCTCTGGAAACAGGACCCATGTGTTGTCCAATACTCCAAATCAGCAACAAGGGTCTCAGTTCCCTGATCAGCTGCTCAAAGTCCTGCAGCTCCACTTTTTGAAAGCTCCCTTCCCCCAGCCTGCTTTCTGCAACACTACTCCCTCTTTTCTCCAGTAGCAAGGGTCAGGGATGCCCTGCTACAGACTTAGTGCCTGAGGGGATGTCTACACTATATTTCTGGTACTGCTTGCCGTGCTGGTTTTTGGGGACACCTCACCCACGTATTCCTATTTGCATATGCTGACTTAAAAGGGTGTTGGGGAGGCAACTCCATGGGTCCTGCTATGGTGACTTTCACGTGTGCCAGAGAGAGGTGTGAAGCAGAGAGGGCCAGAGCAGTTTTGCTGCTTCCTCTCTGGTTTTGGGAGGTGTGAAGGGGGCAGGTGACCAGGGTATGCTTGAGAGTGACCCTTTCTGAAGCATTGGAAACACAGTACAGATATACCCTGTCACTCTTGAAAATCACTTAGCACCTTGGAAAATTTTTAGAAACTCTAAGATGTAAGGTAAAATAAATGAATTGATGCATATGATATTTATTTACTAGCAGTACCGATTATTCCTGTTCACCATAAACATCCCATACACATTGTTGTCCATTTCTTCGCCATATTTGCTGAAGTGACAGCAGTAGCATAATTAGGATAGGGTACCAGCCTCTGGTGCCGATTTAGAGGGGGTGCCAGCATGGCCCCAGGAGTCTTTACCATGGCACATACAGCTCAGTGCTGCTCCTGCCCCACCATAGGACACCTTTCCTCTCTCCCTCCCCCACACTCCCAAGGGCTCTGGGTTGATAGTGTTGAAAGCAATGTTTGTAAGAAAGGGAGTGATGTGTTGCTGTGTCCTGATGGGAGGGGGTGATGGTGAGGGTTGAGTGTGGTATCTCTAACTGATGTCTTTGCTTTTTAATAGTCATGCTGTTGTATGCAAATACCTTAACTCTAAGTCAGTGAACTTTTTCTGGGAGTGTGGGGGATGTTTCCTAGAATGACACAAAGCAAAACTTTGTGACTTGATTTCTTGATGGCCTTGGGAAAGGTTAGATCGGGCTCCAATCTTGTATCTAACACTTAAGGCCACTACTGGCCATATCAGAAGCCTTATCTGAATTTTGTGACCTTACTACTTGCTGAGCCCAAATAAGCCTGATGGCTGAACCTCAGATCCAGGCAGGGGAATGGTGGGCAATGAGGGTGGGCTTAGGTCCACCAGCTACAATCAGCTATCCTCAATGGCTATAGTACTGGTTCTCAACTTTTTTTACATTTGAGGTAGCCCTTGCTAGACTCAAGGCACCTTCAGAATATGCCAGCTTTTAGTTTTCACTCATTTCATGTCTACAGAAAAATAACAGAACAATTCTTCTATTGCAAAGAACTCAGAAAGCCAGAATGCTTTTAACACTATGGATTCCTATTGGAAATGTCTGGGTTTATCTCGTGAATCAAGTTTGCATACCTAGTGGTGCCAACATCGCATGGAACTCCATGACAAGATACCCTGCTTGAGAATCATTGGGCTAAAGGGATGCCATAGGTCATGCAAGCAACTGATTTCTTGGGACAACCAATGAGAAAAGAGAAGCAAAAATGCAGTGCAGGCTAATGACCCAAGCATTTATCTAGGTTTTGGAGCAGGCTTTCTAGTCCACATTGAACTGTGTGCTGCAGCAGCTACTATGCTAGCACTGCTTGAACTAGTTAGGTTATTTACTAGCTTGGCTATACCCTAGGTTACTTCTGCCTCTAATTTCCCCAGCATGTCCTGTCTTTTGTTTGCCTACTTGACAGAATACAAAAGGCCAAAGCTGTCTTTAGTCTTGACTGTAGTGCAGCACCAAGTAACTTGTCAGTGTTTGTCACACATGAATTTTCCCTTACCTGAAACATGCCTGCAGACTTCACTGCAGATGAATATACAAGGAGACAACATAAAATTTCCATACAGATTTGGCAACTGTGGATGTTTCCACCAAGGATATTGGACTGATTCTGGTAAAATAAGAATCTGGCCCCAATTTTTCCCCCAGCCTTGATTAAGTTAAGCTTGAGCTCTGGGTGTCTTTGGGTTTGGGTTAGGGCTTGGGTCATTTTCATGCTCTCCTGGATTCCACAAAATGGAAGGCTTGAAATAGCCCCAAGGATCCTTATTTTCATGGCATTTCTGATCTGGTTGATTATGGAAATATAAGGGGTTGCCAGGCTCTCAGAAGATTTGCAATAAGCTTCCAAGTCATGGGTGCATCAACAATGTTTTAAACAATGTTGTCTACCTTTCACTATTTTTAGTAAAGCTGGTGGCTTATGTAAAGGACCACGATTGGGAAATGCATCAGATTACTGCACCTAGCTCAGGGCCGGCACAGATGTACCCCAATATCTGTCATTCAGTGCACTCCTACCAGCAATCTGCAACAGGAAAAAATTAGAGCAGGTTATAGGCCAGTGCTCACCCAGGAGGCAGAGCAGACATGTCTCTCCCCATTCTAAAACAAAACAGGATAGAATTACACTTTCAAAGTAAAATGAATTTTCATGCTGCCTCCACACAGCTCTGGAATTCAAAGGCCTCCCTCCATTCATAGCACAGTCTGTGCAGCTGCAAGGTTAGCTTCATGCTTTTCCCTACTGATGTGCTGCAACCCTGCCCTTCAGGAACTGAGGGAGTGTATGGAGAATTTGTCTCCATGAAGCAATAAAGGCCTTGGCCTCTCCTGAGAGTACAACCAGGGATATCACTTAGAGCCAAGCGCAATGCTTGGCGTTATGACAAGGAGACACACTAGGAAATGTGTATCTAAGCAAATCTGAAGGTTGGTTAGTGCCCACTGTTTTTACCAACTAGCCCTCTGAGATACACATTTCCTAAAAGACTACATTGTTTCCTCCCTATCTATTGCTCATGCTCTGCCTCCCTCTCTGGCTGTAGTCTCTTGAGATAGCATCACATTGCGCCTGTTCACTGACTGCTTTGGTCAAACACAGTACAGGACTTTATTTGCTGAATGCTCTGTCCTGGACTCTCTGAGGGCGCAGTCTCTGGATTTCTGGTTTACATCACAACAGCTGCTGAACGGAACTGAACCAAGGTACCACATGCCAGCTGCTCTCCTCAGCCCTGCTCCAAATCTGACTCTAACAGAGACTTTGTACTTTCTGCAAGAACTTTATTGACTTTTCAGTGAATGTTAACTAAGTTTAGATGTGCAATAGTGGAAATGTCTGCAGAATCCTTCACCATCCAAATGGTAACACTTAACTTTGCAGGAGGCCAAGTAAGAATACAGACAGTAAGGAGTGAACTTGACTGGACCACTGAGCAGTGTAAGCACCTTATACAGACACAGAATTTCATTGCATTTACAGTATTTGTTTTGAGGAACTCAATAACTTCACTTCACTGGGATTTGTGCAAACTTGATTTCTGGCTCTGTTCCATATCCCTGCCTGCCTCTGGGCTTTGCTTTGAACTCAAAAGCTCAACAAGGAATTCAGCCAAAATGAGCAACCGGGAAATGCTTACTACCAAAAAAACCCCTTTATGCTCATCGTATGGAACCTGTTTTTACATTGAAGTGGCCATCTAGATATAAAATCTTTGCAGAAACATGACAGAGGATAATTTGTACTTGTATGGAGCTAGGCAAAGTAAGCCCTGTTGCTCCCACATCTGGGGTTGACCTTAACAAACTAGACCAAGTTAAAATCTACACTGTAGACCTTCTCTCCATTTGTTTGGGGTTTTTTCAGTAGGGTTAGCTGTCATTATGTAAAGACACCTATTTTGCAGTCAAGCCATAATGTTAGAACTGTTAGGTGTGCAACCATGATTCACAAGATAAACCCAGTTTTCAAACCAGCATCCAGACTGTTAAAAATATTCTGACTTATTTTGATCTTTGAGTTCTTTGCAACAGAAGAATTGCTTTATTATTTGTCTGTATTCAGAAAAGGAGTCAAAACTAAGAGCTGGCATTTTGTGAGGTGAGACTTTAATCTATCAAGGGGTGCCTTGCATTTAAAAAGGTTAAGAACCACTAACATAGGGCTCATGTACATGCACAGGGAGGCTGCTCCAATGCACTGTAATTCCACTGGGTTGAAGCAGACTCAAGTAATCGAGTCCGTTGGAGTGTGGTAATTACTGTGCTCCAGCAGACTCCAGCATCATGTGTATCAGCATCCCCATGCTGAAAATGGTGGGGGGGTGCTTTAAACTAAAGCTCGTTTGATGGGCTTTAGTTCAAAGTGCCCCATCGCCATTTTTCAGTGTGGGGATGCTGATACAGGTGACGCTTGGGGCACTTTTAATTAGCGCAGCACTTGGAGTTGCATTAATTAAAAGCACCCCACCCCCCACCTCCTGGAGCACGTCTATAAACGCCCATAGTTCCTAACTTGCTCCTGCTTTTAACCACAGTTTAGGACTTTCAAAGGATTCTGGCCTTGGTTCTCAGTTCTGTAACACCTTCCTGCTTAGCTGCACTATGCTCTAGCATAAGCCTCAGAAAAAAAATCTTAAAGATTTTCCTGTTTCTCATAATATTTACTTAATCATACTATCCTAGGAAAGCTCAGAGATCAAGCAAAAGCTATTGCTTTTACTTTAGTGAACATTACTTTCAACCAAACAAGAGCTTATTTCCTCTTCTTCTCATTGGTTTACCCAACCTTTATCATCTGCCTCTGAGTACAGATATAACTGCAGGAGTAGATGAGAACTGTGTTATCTTATGTTCTGAACACACCTATGTAGGCCAAGGAAAAGCCATAGATGTACACATTAGGAATATGTGATGCAGATCCTGCACTGGGATGAATTGGTGAAGCTCTATAATGTCCAAAGAATTCCAGCTTACACTAGCTGTGAATCTAGCCATATGTCTCTCATAAAAGATGGTAGGGAAGTAGTCAGAGGCCACATCTACACAAGACTCTGCCTGCACTGTTGTTACTGCACAGGCATTTAGTACTTGCATATACAAGTACTAAATGCCTGTGCAGTAACTGGAGTTACTGCTCAGTAGTGTTTCTGAGTGGCTTTTTGATGATGCTATTTGCACAGTAGTTCATTACAACTGCATAGTAGCTCGTTACTACTGCACAGTAGTGTTGCACCATGCTTCATGCCACACGATGCTACTACTATCATGAAATTAAAAGAAAAACGTCAGGCTCTTTTGCTTCTTGGCACTAGTACATTTAGGCTTTACAGTCTCAAGCTTTTCACTGCAACTATGAAGGCCCAAAAGTTCCTTTACTTTTGTAAATGAAAGCTGAAATTCTTAAGCAATAATCCAGAGTGGTGCTCCCAGAGAAACTCCAACATGACATCTGAATCAAGGGAATCAAACAGTTGTGTGTCCCGGTTATTGATCCACTACACACAGATCCATCTTTTTCACACACACAATGCAAGCATGTTCATGTCCAGGGGAAGTGGTAACATTCCTCATAAATTCAACAAAGAGCATCTGCTTCCACCAGTTCTGAATACTGCCCCACATGTTTATCTTCCCCCGTGGCACAGGAAGCACCTGTGCTTACTACATGATTCAAAGCATTTGCATGGGTCTCTTCTATCCTCAGGGTAATTTCACTTCTTCCTAGCTGGAACAAACATAGACGCACGTGAAATTGCCAAATAGCTATACTTGGAGCTGCAACCATCACCTACTGGCCAGCAGATAGCACTCGTGCATCAGATCCCATAGTGATCCGTATCATATACTCTTACTAGTTCAAAGATTAACAATGCCAGTAGGAAAATGCCAGTAGGAAAGGACTGGTTATGTTTTTAGGCAAAGGTTTTCAGAAAGGAGGGGCTTGCTTTTGCTTATGTTTTTGCCTCAGGCCTTCAGAAGGGAGGGGTTTTGGCTAGTATCATAGGCTTTGATTCAGCATGATAAGCATATAAGCATATGAAGACTACCTTTGAAGTCACTGAATTAATCTGGAGTATAGGAGGACTGTGCCTGTTTACAGTGTGTTTTACAGCTTCCTTCAAATGTACCATATTGGCCCCCCTGGATAAGGTCTTGGACTCAATGAACCATTGGCCCAGTCTGCTTTGCTGAGGCTCCCTTATGGTCTCAGTTACTTCCCCACATATTGTCTTCAGGTTATTCCCTTCCTCATTGTCTCCTTTTCTGGGGATGGGTGCCAGGCTGTGCTTTACCCTGTGCACCCTACACCTCCCAGCTCACTTCTAGGCCTGTAGATTGAAGTGCTACCTGAGTCACCCCCACTGGCCCCAGTGTTACCGTACTCCTCATATTACCTGGCTATAGCCCCAAGACCTTACTACACCTCAAGAGCTTGTGGCTCAGTCACAGAAGGGCTAAGGTGGCCATTGGTACTGTTTCATACTGGCCGTTGGTCCTGTTTTTAAACACTTAGTCTCCTGTCCATTTCTAAATGAGGAATGGACTGCAAAAAGTCCTGTTTTTCAGTTCATTGGTGGAAACACGTCAATTAAGGCTGTGCAAACCTTCGGTCGCTGATTTGATTTGGCAGAGATTTGGCCCGATTCAGTGGCCGAATCTCCAAACCCAAATTGAATCAGGAGACCCTTTAATCACTCTGAATCGAATCAGGAGACCCTTTAATCTCTCCGAATCGAATCAGAACCCTCTGAATTGGTTTGGTGAGATTCGGAAAGATTCGGCAATTCAGACATAGACACAGCTTTAAATGTTTTTCTACATACCTCAAGGTAGCAGGCGGCTTGTGAACACTGCGATGCTGGGGCACATGGCGCGTCCCACGGGGGGGTCCCCAGTGCCCTCAGCAGCAGACCCGGAAGTGGATCAGAAGCACTTCTGGTCCACTTCCGGGTTTGCTGCTGAGCTCGTGGAGGGTGCCTCCGCACTCCTGTGAGACGCTCCATCCTCCCCAGCATTGCAGTATTCACAAGCCATGCCTGGTTCCTCGAGGTAGGTAGAAAAAACATTTAAAGCTGTGTCTATGGCCAAATCACTGATTCTCTGAATCAGCATCAAATCTTCAGATTCAGATTCGGCCGAATCGAATTGGGGACAGTGATCTGAATCAACGAATCGAATCGCTGTCCCTGATTTGGGCCAAATCCGAATCAAATAGGGCCTGTTTCGCACAGCCCTAATGTCAATCCTTTGTCCTCATGATTTTGTTGGCTGTGCCTAGAGGTAGGGTGGTGTACAACCAGGAAGAGTAGGGTTCAGATCCAGTCAGGGAGGGAAGTGGCTTTTTTCATTATGGCCCCACCCCTTGCTGCTGATTGGCTATGAGGGCCAGTGGATTCCCCACCCCCACCCCAGCAAGGGGATGTCCTGCATCGTGGGGATGTACCAGTGGCCACCCTAGAAAGGGGCTGAAGAGTGACACCGGGTACTTTGAATAATGCTACTGCAGGAGGGCTGTGAAAAAGCAGGAAGGAAAACAGAAACGGGATTCCCAGGGCAACAAATGCTTAGAGTTACTCTCCCCATTTTGGACACTTATGAAGCCAAGCCTATATGTTACTCCTGTTCCAGTGATAACCACGTCACCGATAGATCTGGACTGAGTAGCAGCTGACTAGCCTGCCCCGTTTCCAGTGGAGCTTGTAGGAATATGATTAGGGACCGATTGAAATCGCAGTTTTGCTTATTTCACAGAAATCGTAAAATCCAACATTGCCCGCAGAAGTAGGCAATGACCATGAAATCCATAAAAAAAGAAAAAGATAAATGACTATAAGTTAATATAAAAGATAAACTGAAAATAAAATGCTGGCTCCCCAGAGGGAAGTCCGCTAGGGTAGAGGGGGACAGGATGGGAGGGTGTGCTACCCGCATGAAGGGCAACCCAAAATGCCTGCCGCCCCACTCCTTGCCACTGACTGGCTGAGAGGGCTGCCTGTCATGTGGCCACACCCTTCTCCATCAACTGGTGGCAAGGGGCAGGGCCACACGACAGGCAACCCTTGCAACCAATCAGTGGTGAGGGGTGGGGCCGTTTGATGGACAGCCCTTGCAGGCAATCAGAGGCATGCCCCCACCCTCCAGGATCAGTCCAAAAATATGGCAGCCAGCCCTGTGATCTCCCTGTGAAATTGGGTGGCTGCCTCCTCGAGTTAGATAAACCTCCTACATACGAGGCGCATTGACTGTGTGCGCTAATATTCCCCAAGGAGCCCAGAGCTCCTGTCCTCTCAGCTTTCCTGCAAGATGATTTCAGAACTTGGCAGCAGGGGAGTGGCAATTACACTGTCACCACTCTCCTGCCACCCAATTTTCAGACCCATGGGGAGCCGGGTGGGCTGGATGTAGGGTTGCCAACTCTTTTTGAATCTATTCCAGGAGGTCTCCATCATGCCTGCAACACGGAGTGCGAACATGCCCGCATGCTTGCATATATCAGTTATGGATTACGGTGCATAAACTTTACATCAGGAAGGCAAATACACATTACTATTACATTTTAAAACTCCACTGGACTGCTGTGTGTCAGATTCAACATTTAATATTTATTTTAATGAATGCCCTATCATTTATCTCCCGGGTGACTTTCAGCAGTCTGTGGGGGTTAATATCTAATTCCTGGAGACTCCAGAGCAATCCTGGAGCGTTGGAAACCCTAGCTGGATGACACCATTCTGCAAGCCATATCTGGCCCACAGGCCAGGGGTTGAGCACCCCTGTCCTATAATGCTGAGTACTGTAATGTCTACGTGAGAACTGTCAGGCTTCCTACTGTGTGCTGCATGTACAAAGTCCTGCACTGGCCTCAGCTAATTAACCCAGATCAATTACAGGCTTGGTAGATTCCCAGGAAGGTCACATTTCAAATGCTGAGGATGAGGGAAAAAATAAAGAAAAAAAAAGTCATTAGCCCAAAGGTTCAGTTCTTTTCCCTTTTCCTGCCCCAGAACTCCGGAAGCCAGTGGGATCCCCTCTTGCCAAGCAGGGGCTGCTCTTCAGCTACCAACATACCAGTCCCTTTGTAATGTGATGTCATGTGTGTAACATCAGAAGGAACCAAGGGGCAGTAAGCAGAGCTGTGCTGTTAATTTGGACAACAACTCCCAGACACCCCCTGGGGGCTGGGGAGGGGAAAAGGGAAAAAGGAAGCAGAAG
Source organism: Alligator sinensis (assembly GCF_000455745.1). NCBI lineage: Eukaryota > Metazoa > Chordata > Crocodylia > Alligatoridae > Alligator > Alligator sinensis. The sequence continues at coordinate 5,654 of NW_005843650.1, read as the reverse complement.
CTTGAGGCTGGAGTAAGAGGAAGAGAGAGCAGCGTGCTCATGGAAACCAGTCAGCCCCACACACAGAAGTGCACAGTAGAGCTGGAGATCTCGCTTCTCGGCCTTTTGTAGGTTAAGTTGGAGGTCTGTTGCCCAGACCGAGATGGATTTGAATGGCATTGTGTAGTAGAGGGTGCACCCCTGTCCAATGCACTGTGGCCAGGACACCCTTCAGAAGTCTTGTAGTTAACTTCCCGGTGGCCAGCGTCCAGTGGGAGGATCTCGGCTACACGCCTACTTTATGGAAATGCGGGACTTCTCCCTAGCTTGCTCCTGTGGCCGGTAGCTAGGGTTACCATATTTCCAGGTCCAAAAAAGAGGACATCTGTCACGTGCACGGGGTGGGGGGTGGTGTATGACTGTGTGGGGGCAGTGATATGCTGGTGCCCTGCCCCTGCCCATTCTGTTGCCCCTCACTGCCAAGCCACAACACCCCCAGCCCTGCTGCTGCCCCTCGTTCCCGACCTGCTGACCCCAGCCCTGCCAGTGCCCCTCACTCCCAAACCGCCGTACCCTGTCCCCCTGGGCTACAGTGGTGCCCCTCACTCCCGGCACGCAGCCCTCTGGTGCTGTCAGTGCCTCCCACACTCCCAACCCAAAGTCTCCCAACCTGATCCACAACCCCCTGCTCCCCGGCCCTCCAGCCCTGCCGAAGGGGCCCCAGCTGTCCCCGTCCTGATTGGGCCTGAGCGCGGTGCCTTTAATTCATGCAGGCAGCGGGGAGTGTGTCCAGCCCCAGCATGGCCTGGAGGGAAAAGGAGGGAAGACTTGTGGCACCTCCCAGCCTGGGATGGGGCTGCCATGCAGTGCCAGGCAACCTGGCCACGGCCCCCGTCCCTGCTTCTTGCCCCCTTCCCCCTCGGGCAGCATCACCTGGATGCTCGGCCCCTGCGAGCACAGGCAATGGCCCCTGTGCTACCAGCCAGCCACGGGGTTCCCTTCTTCCCTCAGAGCCCCCCCACTCCACCCCTTTCCCCCACTGGAGGGGCAAGCAACCCCCCCACTCCCCTTGCCCTGTCACAGCCCCATCCCCTAACTCCTCTGCCGTGACCAAAGTTCTGGGATTTTGCTCTGCTCCGCTGGTGGGAGCAGGGGGAGGGTGATTGAAGGCAGCAGGGAGCACCGCACGGGTCTGCACATGCCTCCACAGCTGCAGGCAGGTATCATAGAATCTTAGAAGAACGGTCGGAAGGGACCTTGTA
>NW_005843650.1:2652-3057 GCF_000455745.1 Alligator sinensis | reverse complement strand
CCTGTTCTCCTCAACCTTAGGTCTTGAGGCGTTCCCCTCGAGTCCGTCTTGAATCACGGTGGGGGAGTCCTGGACCCTGCACAAGAGGTGCAGAATTTGTTAAAGACGTCTGCCTTCTCCTCTGGCGCTACCACCACATTGCCCAGAGTATCTTGCAGGGGCCTTACATTTCCCGGCGCCTTCTTCATCCTCCCTATATATTTGAAAAAGGACTTTTTATTATCTTTGATCTTGGATGCTAGTCCTAGCTCTATGTCCGCCTTAGCTTTCCTAACAGCCCCCCTACAGGCTCGAGCAGTGGAGGTATACTCCTCTTTGGAGATCGCCCCCCGCTTCCACCGGGTATACGCTGCCTTTTTGGCAACCGGGCATTCCCGGACGTCCTTGGTGAGCCAGGGAGGCTTG
>NW_005843650.1:0-2176 GCF_000455745.1 Alligator sinensis | reverse complement strand
GGCTGACTGCTCCTCCCAGCAGATGTCCGGGTAATTTAGATCACCCATGACAACTACATCCCTTGCCTTAAGTGCCTCTGCAAGCTGGCCCGAGAATTCCCGGTCCAGCTCCTCCCCTTGGTTGGGGGGGTCTGTAGTAGACCCCCACTGTTAAATCCCTCTCCCCACAACCCCCTTGTATCTTGACCCAAAGCACTTCAGCTTGCCCCTCCTCCGACCCCATTTTGCTGGCCGAGGAGGTGTATTGCTCTTTGACATAGAGCGCCACACCCCCTCCCTTCCTTCCTTCCTTCTCTATTCCGCCTGTAGAGCCTATAGCCCCTAATGCTACCTGCCCAGTCGTGGGATGAATCCCACCACATTTCTGTAATCCCTACTATGTCTGGGTTTGAACTGGCTATTCTGAGGACGAGTTCCTCCTGTTTGTTCCCCATACTCTGAGCATTGGTATACAGGCATTTAAGGCCTTGTGTAGCTGCGTGTGCCACCTCCCGGTATGTCTGTGCTCCCTGCTGCCTCCGGTCACCCTCCCCCTGCTCTCACCAGCGGACCAAAGCAAAATCTTGGACATTTGGTCAGATTTAGAAAACCCACCTGGATGGAGATCAGAGGGCTCAAAAATAGGACATGTCTGGGAAAACCAGGACGTATGGCAACCCTACATTGGCTATGGGCAAGTGAGAATTGGGGGGCATCTGAACCCCAAGCCTCCAGGCTTGGGCCTGCATGTGGGATGCCCACCAATGGATTTGGGAGTGTCTGAAGCCTTAGGCTGAAAAGCCTGGGGTGGAGGATACCTGCTGGTTGTAGTGCCATATATGGTGTTTGAATGATTGAGTTTTGCTCAGTTGAAAGGATTACAAATGGATTTGGCTAACTTGACTTGGAATATGAAAATTTTTCCAAAAAAACAAAGTCTCACTGGCTTAGTCAGCCAGGACTGTGGACTGAAGGAGCTGGACTCATACTTGGGGGCAGCTGCAGCCTGCTGTTTGAGCACTTTAGAGACTAAAGGCTTGTTTGGGGACACCTCTGGAGGTGTGTGGGAGGAAAATTAAGGTGCTGAGTATATGTTACCACAGGGCACATCCAGACAGGTTTGGATGTGCAGTATGTGGTGCCACAGACCCGTCTGCGGTGCCACACGCTGCACATGCATGCATTCCCCACACTGCTACCTTGCAGCATGGAGGCAGTGTTAGGGACAGGGTTTGACCCTGGGAGATCCCAGGGTCAAAAAATGCCATGCCAAGAAAAAGTGGGGTGGCACACATGTCAGCAGCACATACTGCCTAAAACCAGAGCCTGGCTGGCCAGAGCCACACTCTAGCTGCTGGCCAGGCTTCCTGCTGCAGCTACAGCCCCGGGAGGCCACCAGAACTCTAGGTAAGGTTGCTGGGGCCAGCACGGTTGCTGACCCCAGCCTCTCCTACCCCACCTGGGGTAACCTACCACATGCCATTGCATGCGTGATATGGACATTCCCCAGAAGCAAGTAGCAGCAACACAAGGTGTGCCGCTGCTACTTGTAGTTAGGGCAACAAGGCATGACTGGCCCATCAAATTAACAAAGCATCTGATGCCAAAACTGCTAGAAAATTTTTTACAGCAAAACACTTCTGACAACAAAGTTGGAGGCAGTGAGAGTATTGCTAAGAGCAGCATTGCAAAGGGCTCACAGCACACTGGTCATTCATAAAACCAAGGGATCTTCCTCTAATATTCATCAAGCATTTTACTGGAGAAACTAAATGAAGCATAGAAAGGTAAAGTAACGTATGTCAGCTTGATCTTTGCCCAGATGAGGGTTGTGCTCACTTTTCAGAAACCAGGGTAGGGGTGAAAAGACTGCATCCAGAACAATCTAAAGGGCAAATGCAGGGAACTCTGTGATGAACTCAAATGGTAAGGCAGTTGCAGGACTAACCCAGCCTGCAGCACTGGTGAGAATAGCGAGTTAATTGAAAAGATACAGTAGGAAATCCTAGGTTTATGCAAAGCAAGTTGAGACAGCAAGATGAGGCCTTGCTGGACCTGGTCCTGGCCACGGGGGATGACCTGGTGAGGGGACTGCAGGTCCTTGACCATCTGGGCAATAGCCATCATCACCTGCTGGATTTCATTATCCAACGCAGGACGTATTAAAATCATAGAATCATAAAAGTAGGGTCGGAAG
>NW_005843649.1:61460-72112 GCF_000455745.1 Alligator sinensis | reverse complement strand
CACACTGCTGGAAAACAATTCATGTTTGACCTATGCTAAAGCCATTTAAATCTTGTCCCACATCTGCTTACTTAAAATGCTGTTCACATTTAGGAAGGCCACTATCAATGTCATTATTAAAATGATAATAAGAGCACTCATCCTTCCTCCATCACTATTTATGTTTGGGTTGTCCTCTCTTCCTCTTACCCACATTGCTGTGGACTCATTTTTAGAGTTAACAAACCAACCCACAAAACCTTCTCCCCTTCTTAGCTACTTTGCCATTCCAAAATCTCCACAGCCCATCCTGGGCACAACCAGGAGGCATTCAGTGGTCTCTTCTACCCCTAAAGCCACAATCTGCTCCTCCAGTATTTAAACAGAAACTAAAAGATATGAGCATCTGCTCTCAAACAAGATGCTCACCAGCCCAGGTGAACACCATGCCATAGCAACCAGCTATAATAACCAAGTCTCACAACACTTTTCTTCAGCTACCTAGTAGTGTAAGGCTCCCTGCAGCTTCCCCAGTCTGATGCCCTGCCTCCTTATATAGTCAGGTCTCTCTCCTCCCCAGAGCTCTGCTTCTTTCCCCCTACAGGGTCAGAATGCCTACTTTGCCTCAGGCCCTGCTTTATATCCCTCTAAGCCTCACCCCTTTTGGTCATGTGGCTCCCCAGCCACATGCAGGTTTCCTAATGGCGAGTCTGTGCTCCTTTGCTGCAGCCCCACACAGAAAGCTTGGCTTATAGCACTATCTATTTAAAATGACAGGTGCTTCTGGCTCACTTTCACAAATCCGCTACCATCTCTTGTGATCTACCTAGATTAAAATCCCCTGCACATGTAAAATCACTGGATCTGCTCTCTCCTCTGAGAAAGGCACAGATCCAGATGGTGAATTTGGTGCTGCTACTCCCGCTGCTATTGCCCCACTTTGCAGCAGCTTGGGGATCCTTTAAATATCTTTCAGCAACAGTCTGGCCAAGCCTACTCACAGAACATCTTCAGGCAGAACTGTTGGCTGGCCTGCAATCTGCAGCCACAGGTAGACTTAAGTGGGGAGGTTGCCATCTATCTCAAGCATCCAGTCAAGAGACCCTAGACCATGCTTCAAGAAATATGAGGAAGGAGTCCAGTGGAAAAAAATAAAATGCTTAGAGGCCTGTGGAGCAGAACTAATAGGACAAACTGAAAGAACTGCAGACAAGAAGACTGAGGGCTGATTTGATAAGCCTTCAAATAACTGAAGGGTGATTACAAAGAAGATTCAGCAAGACTACATGGCTATAGTGGACAGGACTAGGAGCAATAGAGCTGTAACAGAGGGAATTTATGTTGGAGGTTTAGGAACAACTTTCTGACTACGAGGGTTGTTAAGCATTGCAACAGGCTACCTAAATCTCCACCCCTGGAAATTTTCAAAAGCAGGTTAGATTGGGTTGGGATGACTTAACTAGGCTTGACCCTGTCTTGGGGGAGCGGGGGAATTCAATGTCTTCATGACATTCCTTCCAGTCCAACTCTCCTATCATTCTAAACAGTGTGCAGCTGGTTCACCAACAGGCGTGAGCCTACCAGTTGGAGCCTCTGGCATGTTTGGTCAGCTGGGCAATTAATCTGGGCTGGGCTGCCTGATAGCCTCTGACATTGGGACATGGGGCTAGGAAGGATTTTTCTATCTGTCCTGTTGCTACATATTTGGAGTTTTTGCCTTTCTTTGCAATGGGGATATGACCCTCTTCTTTGGATCGCTAAAGCACATTTTAACAATCCTTGCAGCAGCAAGATGCTGGCAGCCCTCTTTCCACTGCTTTACATGTGCTAGATTAGGCTGCTGTGCTTTGTAGCTGTGCAAATGATTGATAGTTCAGTTCTAGGAATAGGTTAGATAAGAATTTTTATTGGAGTGTTTGTATTAGGATGATCCTGCCTCAGGCAGAGGGTGATCTCTGAAGGTCCCTTCCAGTTCTACTTTTCTATGATCTCAGTATGATTGACTATTAGTATAAACATCCAACTGTCTGTCTATTTTCTCAACTTTAGTCATGTAACTAATTGTGGCTACATCCACATTAACCTTTAGCCCATAATAACGCTCAGTGTAAGTGCTGAAACCATTTCAAGCTGAGCTCCGGGTCTCTCCTGTGGCTATATCCCAGGAGTGGATAATGTAGGTTGTTGCAAGCAGCAAGAGACCTCACCCTTGGATATGGAGGAGGAGTTGTGAAAGGCAAGAGTATTTTAAGCAGGATGTGGTTTGAGACATTTTAGTGCTATTGGCCTGTCAGGTCTCCTGCTTGTCAGTAATGCAGTAGAAATTTCATTAAGTACACCATGGCTGTTCCCCTTAGTTTTGCAAGGCGATTTTTTTCAGCTTTCCACCCATGGCATTCAGAACAGCTGCCACAAATTAAATCCATCTATTAAACACAAGAAAAGTATGGGGAAATAGCAGTGAATGGTAAGAATAGCTAACTTTGAATATGAGACAAATGCAAATGAGTGGATTGTCCACTAATGTTGATGATGCATCAGGTAGGGAGACAGATGCATAGATGGAGAAGGGGGTGGGGTGGTGTTAGGAAAGAGGACAGCGTCACCCTGATCTAAATACCAACTGTGTTGTACTGTATTCCTTGTAATCATAATAGTGTTTATTTACAAGCTGTTGTTCTCTGTTGTAATTATGCAAGTATCATTATGTACCTCTTCTCAGATTCCATGCAATGAAATAGTTAAAGCAGTATTCGTTTTAGCTTTTCCCAAAAGAGCTGTTACAAATAATAGTCAAATTATTAATTTTTTCACTGAATGATCAATAAAGCAACTTTCTGGGTTATTCCTTTAAAATGAGTATGTGTGTTTTAACAGAACATTCACAAAATCAATTGTATTGGAGAATTTATTAAACAAGCAAGTTTTCCACCTTGCTTTTAGTTCTCTGATGTGAAATCGAATTTTATACATACATGGATTTGCAATGTATTTTTGTATATTGTAAATGGAAAGTACTTCTTTGATATAGCTATACACTGACATATTTCAGCAACATTTCAGGTTCATATTACTCTCAAATTATCAGATTCTTTACTTGCTGAATGATAGTACATATGTGGAGAACTCCAGCCCAATTGTATTGCCTGGTTATGGTAATCTATTTTATCCTGAGTTTTGTCTTTTAGTACATAAGTGGTCATAGTAAAGACTAGTATTTTAGCATCTTAAATGGATAAACATGATTATATTACATAACTTTAAATCTTTCGTATCTACATTGAAAAAAGAGGTAGTTATACTGAGGGAAAACCTGACATTATTGAAGTTTTGAGTTTTGCCATTTATTTTAATGGCAATTGTTATTTTGCTGTTCTTTCTGTAAGGCATCTGGGAGCCAAGTAGTGTAAACCCTTAAATCATCTGCCTAAGCTTACCTTTGCAACTATCCCCATGGATTTCTGCAGGATTATTAAGAATAAAAAGGTTAAGCAAGTGTGTGACTGTCTGCAGACTGCACCTTAGCCTAGGATTTGAATAATGCTAAAGTACTGAACCTACCCAAGGCATATTTTAATGGAAGCACAAATATTTTATTTATGTAGACAGGTGCTATTTTTTTGTTCAGAAAATGTGAATGCTTTTCCATATAAAAAAAATAACTAGTTAGGGGTTTTAAAAATGTTGGTATTTCTCCAACCCTCCCCTCTCCACTTTCTTACAGACAGAAATAAATTTGAATTTGGTTAAAACAAGACTAAGATTTTTTTTCCATTCAAATAATGATGAAAATCCAAAATGAGTCATTATTGCATTTTTAAGGCATCTATATTGATGCTAAAATGTTACCTGGCTTTCTTTCTACCTTTCAGGACATACGCTGATTGCTTAAGGTTTTCACCATTGCTATTATGTCCATGATACTGGACAACTGTAAGGTCCTTTGCTAGGGACTATATTTCTTTACCAAGCCTTGGAGACCCTGAGTCCACTTCAAGTTGATAAGTGAACACTTGACATGGGAAAGCCAAGAGATGAAAGCTCTGATCTCACAATCAGTAAATATACCCACCTACAGCCTAAGACTCCATCTGTTCAAAGAGTAACCTACCCTGAATAATATTCAGAATTGCCCTGAATGGAAAACCAAAGAAGCAGTTTTCTCTGCCTAGGATGGCAAGTTTATGTTTTTGGTGAAACCTGTGCCCCCCCGTCAGAATCCCTGGGCTGGCCGACGCATTAAGAAAGTGCAGAATCTCTCTCATTTTCATTTGAACACCACATTTTGGATACTTAGAAAATGATCTGGGCAAATCAAACTGTAGTTACTGAATTCATTCTCTTGGGGTTCCCCACTCTCAAGCAGTTCCAGTTTCTGCTCTTTGTGGTGATTTTGGTTATTTATATCACAAGCCTCCTAGGAAATATCCTCATCATCCTCATTACTACAGTGGACCCAGCCCTTTCCAGCCCCATGTACTTCTTCCTCAGGAACTTGTCCTTCTTGGAAATCTGCTTCACCCTCGTAGTTGTCCCCAAACTGCTGGCAATTCTCTTCTCTGAGAACAAATCCATCTCCTTCTCTGGATGCATAGCAGAGATGTTTCCCCTCTTTTTCCAAGAACTGTGGAGTGCTTCCTCCTGCTTGCCATGGCCTATGATCACTATATTGCTATACACTACCCACTGCGCTACACGAGCATTATGAACAGGAGGATGTGCATCCAAGTCATGCTGACCTTGTGGATATCAGGAATCCCATTCTCTCACGGCTACTGTAATAATTATAATGGTCCCATTTGTACTGATCATAGTGTCCTACATTTGCATCATCCATACCGTGCTAAGGATGACATTAGCAGAGGGTAGATGCAAAGCTTTTTTCTACTTGTTCCTCCCACCTCATGGTCTTGATTCTGTTTTAATGGCACAAGCAGCTTGACATACATCTGGCCCAAGTCTAGCTACTCTGACCCACTGAGGTAAAAGTAGGTGTCATGGAGCCTGGATTAATTCATAAGAATTACTCATTTAAAGGGTATGTATATGTATATATGTCTATATTTATATGTTTTATGTTATGTCCAGTTCCTTGCACAGTGATGGTTACAAAGTATATGCAGTTTAATCCTTCCTTACAGGATTAGAGCAAAAAAGAAATCCTATGGATCAGTTTTGCCTAAAGATTTGGCTCCCAGAATAATATCAGATTCTGAGAAAATTATCTTCTATCCAGACAGCTCCCTCTGTTCTAAAGCATCCATTACACAAAGCTTTGCATAATGCCAAATTAATGACAATACCGTGGGCCTTCCAAAGAGTTAAGACTTGCTCATGCACTAAACAAAAAACAATTAGAAGTCTCAGTGTAAGATTTCCACTTGGTCATACCTACCACTGCCTGTATTATTATTCTTATTACTATGAGACCTGACAAAGAATGTCTTGCATTCCAAAGCTTGTCTGATTTTATCTCAGCCCCATCACCCTAAGAAATTATTGGTCTTACATAATTTCTGCACCATCACAGATACACCAACACTTTTATGCTACCATTTTATCATTGGCATGTTGTTATGCACATACAGAGTCACTCCGCCTTCAAAGCCATATAGCTGAGAATTTAAAATGAATTGTATTCAAAATCTAATTTGAATGATATCTGTAATGCGGGGGTTTTCAAAAGCATACAAGGACATTAAGGGCCAAGCTCAGTTTCATTGGTATGTAGAGCAGTGGCACACATGTAGTCATGAAAGTGCAATTTTATTTGCATCAATATTCTCACCCCATGCTTCCCTTCTCATCATGCTCAGAAGTCTCCACTATGGTTGGGCAGTCCCCAACATGGAAAATAATCATGCAAATATGAACATAACTGTCTGTAATTTTCCCAAACTTTATTTAAAAAAACAAACTATGGGGGGAATGGGAGAAAGAGGATGGAGTGCCCACTCAACTTTAGCCCATTAGTCTAGTATTATGTAACTTGCCAATGGAGGGGGAAACCCAGGTTCCTGGCCCCTCTTTCCTAGGGAGGGTTTGAACTTACATCTCCCACTTCACAACAAAATGTTCAAAATTTGAAACTGCATGTTTCACTTTCCAGCAAGATACTCTAGTTACTACGTCATTGACTAGACATTGGTGCTCTCCGGCCTTCCCTTTGAAGCTGGCCCACCAGATTTCCAAGAGTAGAAGATAAGTGGCTCAAATGAAAAGGTACAGTGAAAAGAGATGGCAATTTTATAAGATGGATGCTGCCTACGAGAGAGCGAGCCCTTTGTTCATTCTCTCCCCACCTACCACTACCAGAGGTACAGAAAATATTCCTATACTGTTTACTAGGGCTGTGCAAAATGGCACTGTTCCATGTTGACTTGCATGTGATGGAACTGCATTTCATTTTTAATTTTGTTTTGATTTGAAACTTCTTTTCCATTTCATTTTGTTGAAACAGTTTTGCTGTTTTGACGCTGTTTTGATGTTTCGCCTGTAGGCTATAATGGGGAAGCTTGAAATACCCTATAACTTTGCCATTTATGGGTGATTTAGATGAAACTTGTAGAAGTGGTAGACCCTACAGAGTGTATGAAGTACGCCAAGTTCCAGGGAGATAGGTCCAGGGGTTTGGGGGAAACTGTACCTCAAATTCTTGAAAGTAAAACTCATGTCACATGTATGTGTTAACCTACAGTGGGGTCAAAACTGCCAGGATACTAGTCCCTGATGACATCATCAATCCTGCCAAGTTTCAAGAAGATCAGTGCAGGGGTATGGGGGAAACTGCACCTCAAGCTGCGGACAAACAAAACTTGTGACATGGGTGACATTGTGTGTATTAAGGCACAGTAGGGTGAAAAGTGCAGGAATTATAGGCCCTGCTGAGGCCACCAAACCTTCCAGCTTTCCAGGAGATAGGTGCAGGGGCTTCTGGGTTCTGGGGCCCTGCACCTCTGGCTGCTGACAGGCAAAACTCATGACATGGGCTTGTGCAACTGTGTCTGTCTTGGGGCAAAGCGGGTGAAATCTACTGCAGGCCTGGGCTCTAGGCCCTGCTAGGCCATGAAGCCTGCCAACTGTCCAAGAGATAGGCGGAGGGGGAGTCTGGCTTCTGGGACCCTGCATTTCTAGCTGCTGACAGGCAAAACTCATCACATGGGTGGGTGACACTGTGTGTGTGTTAAGGTGCGTCTTCACTCAGCTGACACCAAGGCAGAAAGCAGGGCAGATCAAACAATGCTACCTTTTATGCAGTTTGTCCATCCCTCCCCCAGAGCACTGGGATTGGAAGGGAACTTAGGGAAGGATGACAGTCGCTGGCCAGCTACACAGTCAATAATGAGAGCACTTCTTCCCCCACCCCTTCCCCCTTCCTCTCCTTACTTTAGTTTCTGCTTGCCTGCAGGCAAGCCCAGCTTGAGCTTTGAAACTTGAAATGTTTCAAAATTTTGGAAAAGTTTCGACTTGCCTCATTTCATTTCAAGGCTGTTTCAAAGCTCTATGTTTCATCTTGATTTTGCTGTTTCGAGCTCGAAACGAGTCCAAACAGTGTCAAAACAAAACTGCCAGTGAAATTTCACACAGCCCTACTGTTTATCCACCTTAAATGCAAGAGTTAAAAAAACCTACTGTTTATCCACCTTAAACACAAGAGTTAAAAAAAAGGCAGAGGGAGCAACAGTCATAACTCTCTCTTCTAAGGCGACATTCACTTCACTAAACCACCCTCCCTCCACATTGATCTCTTATTCTTCACTCTACCTAGACTCTGTTCATTGTGGCCTGGCATGTCAGCTTCAAGACAAGGGCTTGAAAAAGCTCTAGTTAATGTCTAGTCTGTGGCCTGATAGTTGCTGGAAAATGGAAAATGCAAGTTGAAACCCCATCTGCATGAGGTTTATAACTTGCATCTTCTCCTCCTCATTGCCTCAGGCAGATACACATCCACCTGGAAATAAATCCTAAAAGCCACGTAAGTGCCAAACCTGAGACTTAACTGATTCAAAAAGTAATGATGCGTTTCATTCTTTGCATTTCTGCAATGAACTGTGAAGATATAACTGACTCTGAGCATTATTTTGTTCTGCCTACAATCACTGGCTTGTGTAAATTGTAATAGCTCCACTAAGATCGATATGAATATTGGTTTTCTGGGGGGTACAAACTTGGGTGTTCTCAGGTGCCTGTTACACCAAACATTCTTCCTCCCTTTCCCATCATACTTATATTTAAAAAGAACTGCAAAATAATCGGGCAACAAACATGTACAATTGTGTTAATTATTTTATCTAGGTCTGTAGAACCAAGTAAAGAGAGATGATGTTTTTTAATTCTGTGCAAAGACTGTCTCTGAGGCTGTCTATACATGTGCTCCAGTGTGGACAGTAGTGGGGTGGGATGTGCTTTAATTAGAGCAGCTCTGAGAGATGCTCTAATTAAAGTCTGTTACATGTTTTCAGTGCCCCACACTTCAAAATGACAGTTGGGGCATTTTAACTAAAGCTCATTTTAGTTGAAGTGCTCCTGGCACCATTCTAAAATGTAGGGATGTTGAATACACATGATGTGGAGGCTGCTGGAGCTTAATTGAGTCTCCTCTGACACATGCTAATTAGCATGTTTTGGAGAAGTCATCCCTGTCAGGTGATGATGATGATGGGCGATCACTCACGATTGTCAAGATTGTCATTCAAGGATCTTAATCGACACATGCTAATTAGCATGTTTTGGAGAAGTCATCCCTGTCAGGTGATGATGATGATGGGCGATCACTCACGATTGTCAAGATTGTCATTCAAGGATCTTAATCGTGAGTCTGCAGGTGACTCAATAGCCTAATTCTAGATCCATATGTGTTGCTGCAGTGAGGACAGGTGTTTCCAGGAGGGATGAGGACTGTGTTGCTGTGTTGGATGTTCTAATATTCTTTTCATCTGTTCCTCTTTTCCTCTTCTGCCTGTTGATGAGCTGTTGAGGTCCCTCCCAAAGAGCCTTCCTCCATTTTGGTCAGTCCTGAGCAAGTATCCCAAGTGTTGATGTCAACATTACACCTCTTCATGCTTGCCTTCAGGGTGTCTGTCTATCAAACACGTTCTTTGTTCTCTGCTACTTTGCTTTCAGCTGTGAGAAAAAGATTCTCTTTGGAAGGTCAGAATCCAGCATGAGAACAACATGACCTGTCCTGTGAAGATGGTTCCAGATGATCATGACCTCAATGCTCTTGGAATTTGCTTCAGCCAAGATGCTGATGTTTATGCATTTTTATGCATCTATCCTCCTAGCTAATCCAAAGGATCTCACAAAGGCACTGCTGCTGGTACTTTGAGATGTCTTCTGTATGTGGTCCAAGTTTCCAAGCCATATAGCGGAGTTGGAATGACAATGACTCAATAGAACAAGAGCTTAGTTTCAACAAGTATGTCATGATTTAGGAAGACTCTCTTACGCAGATGTCCAAAGGCTGCACTTGCACGTTTCAAGTGGTGTTGTATTTCTGCATCAACATCTGCCTTTGATGAAAGATGGCTTCTAAGACAGGCAAAGTGATCCATGTTCTCCAGCAATTCTCTGTTGATTTGAATGATGGGGAGGTGTGTGTGTGTGTGTGTGTGTGGGAGGAGGGAGTTGTTTCTCCATTTGGAGCAGGTTGGTAAAGGACTTGCATTTTCTTGATGTTTAGAGTTAGGCCAATACTCTTGTAGACTTCTGAGAATATATTAAGAATGGTTTGGAGGTCTTTTTCAGATTGAGCAATGACAGCATTGTCATTTGCATACCAGAGCACCATTATGGATATTGTTATGGTGTTCATTTTTTACTTGAGTCTGTTGAGGTTGAAGAGTCTTCTGTACATTGTATACAAAATTTCAATTCAAGGTGGGACCTTTCTGTTGACGAGGTACATTATGGTGGAGGTGAAGATGGAAAACAAAGTTGGAGTGATGATGCAACCTTGCTTCCCTCCAGTTTTCACCTCAGATGGTTCTGCTTGATATCCATTGCTGAGAACTCTTGCTGACATGTTGTCCTGGAGATGTCTTGGAACACTGATGAACTTGTTTGGGCAGCCAATTTTGGACAGGATTTTCCATAGGGCTTCACAGTTTACAGAATTGAAGTCTTTAGGGAGGTCAGTGAAGACCAAATAGAGAGGTTGATTTTGCTCATGAAACTTCTCCTGGATTTCATGTTCTGTAAAGATCATGTCCACAGTTCTTCAAGATGGTCTGAAGCCACTTTGAGATTCTGGAAGAATTTTTTCCACAAGTGAGAGAAAGTGGTTAGCAAGGATACGGGCGATGACTTTCCCAGCAGTGGCCAACAATGAGATGTCTCAGTAGTTTTTGCAATGAGCTGTGTTCCCCTTCTTGAAGATAGTAAGAATCAAGGCATCCATTAGGTCAGCTGGGATTTCTTCCTTGTGCCAGATTTTAATGATGAGAACACCAAGCTGATATGCAAGTTGTTCTCCTCCTCCTCTGAAAATCTCTGCAAGTAGTCCATCAACACCAGCTGCCTTGTTATTCTTCATTTTCCTGATGGCACTCCCAACCTCTGCCAGGGTAGGTGGTAAACTGAAGTCTTCTCTGGTTGCTTTTTACAGAAAGTTGTTGATCTTATTGTTAGGGTAACAATATGGATTTTGGATGTTGGGGTAATGATATGAATTT
>NW_005843649.1:44755-59583 GCF_000455745.1 Alligator sinensis | reverse complement strand
CATGAACCCACAATTGTTGCCTTTTGTTTTTTTTTTTTTTTGTGAGTTATAGACGGAGTCATGAGGCATTTGCTAATGCCAATTGGGAGTTCTGAGAATCAGTTCATCAGTTTCTTTTTGATGGCAAAACCAACTGCATGTGTCCATGGCTCTTCTGCTGCTCTCCCTCTTCAGAAGAAGGTGTATCCTCCACCTTAATCAAATCTGCTCAGCTTAATCAAGTCTGCTCTGACACACACTAATTAGTTTGTGTTAGAGAAGAAGTCCCTTACAGCTCTAGATGCCCTGAGCCTCTTCACTTTCACTTCCATGGACCCTTGAAGAAGTAACTGTAAACCAGAAAGCTTACACATCTGGAAGGGATTATGGAAAATGAAAATGAGCTTCTGGGAATCACAAACTAGTTTCATAGATTCATAGCTTGTTAGGGGCTGGAAAAGACCTTGTAGACCATTGGGTCCAGTCCGCCTGCACTAGGTAGGAAAAGACAACTGAGCTCAAGTGACACCAGCAAGGTGACTGTCCAGTCTCCTTCTGAAGATTCCCAGGGTAGGTGATTGCACCATCTCTAGAAGGAGCTTCTTCCACAGTCTGGACACCCTGACTGTGAAGGATTTTTTTTCTTTTTTCCTGGAATTGAGCCTTGAGTGGCCTTCTAGGAGTTTGTATCCATTACTCCTGGTCTTCCGCAGGGGTTCCCTAGTGAACAGCTGTTCACCAAGTTCTTGATGTATTCCCCTGATGTAGCAGTAAACCATTACTGTATCCCCTTTCAGCCTTCTCTTCTGAAGGCTAAAGAGGACCAAGCTCCTCAGCCTCTCCTCATATGGATTTTCTTGCAATTCCCTGATTATTTGGGTGGCTCTTCTCTGGACCTTTGAATTTTTTTTCCGTATCCTTGTTGAAGTGTGGTACCCAGAACTGGATGTGGTACTCCAGCTGTGGTCCCACCAGTGCAGAGTACAGTGGGAGTATCACGTCCTTAATTTTGCATGAGATGCAACAGTTAATACATGCTAGCATGTTATTTGCCCTGCTGGCCACAGCATCACACTACTGGCTCACATTCATGCAATGGTCAGTCACTACCTATAAGTCCATTTTGGCCATAGTGCAAATCAAATTGTCACCACTGAGCCGGTAGATATGTTGCATATTGTTTGCCCCCAGATGGAGCACCTTACACTTCTGAGTGTTGAACTTCATATGGTTCTGGTCCACCCAACTATCCAGCCTGTCCAGGTCCACCTATATCTGCAACCTATCTTCTGGCATGATCATGCCCTCCATAACTTGATGTCATTTGCAAACTAGGCCAGTGAGCTTTTCAACCCTACATCCAAATCATCGATAAAGATGTTGAAAAGCACCAGTACAAGCATGGACCCCTAGGGGACACCACTGACCACTTTGCACCAGGACGACACAATCCATTTATTAAAACTCTCTGGGTCCTATCAGGCAGCCAGTTTTCAACCCACTGAGCTGTTGAGAAGTTAAGCCCATAATCTTACAATTTTGCCAACAGGATATTGTGGGATACTAGATCAAAAACCTTTTGGAAGTCTAGGTATATATTGTCAACTTTCTCTCCCTGGTCCAGGGGGTGAGTGACCTGTTCATAGGAGGAGATGAGATTGGTAAAACAAGACCTACCCACGATGAAGCCATGCTGGCTGTCATTCAGAATCTTACCCTCAACAAGTGAACTTGACCAAACACTCTGCAGAGGTGTATAGCACCTGGACAGCCTGCACAAAGCAGGGCCCAAAGCCAAAGGCCCACAGCGTGCCTGTGAAGTACCCATGATCCACTCTGTTAAATTCCTTCTCCTGGTCCAGTGAAAGGAGGGAAAAAGACAGGCCCTCCTGGCACACTAGCTCCAGGAGGTCCCAAGATAGCTACAGGTTGTCAAAGATGGAACATCCAGGCACCATGTACAGTCTAGTCGGGATAGATCACATCAATCAGCATGGACTGCAGGCACAGTTAAATGGCCTTCACTGCCAGCTGGTAGTTCATGCAGAGGAAGGACATGGGATCCCACTTCCCTTGGATTCAGCCCAGACAGCAACAAAGTCCGGGCTGAGGACATCCCAGAAGATCTGGTAGAACTCTGTGATCAGCCTGTTGATGCCCAGTGCCTTGTTGCCAGGCATCAGGCAGAGGGTGGCTGAAAACTCAGCCACAGCAAGAGGAACCTCCAACCAGTCCCATTTGCCCATTTTGGTAGAAGACCCATGTGCGCTGGTGCATCTCACCTGGATCCATGAGGGAGGTACTGTCAACAGCCAGAAGGGAGGTGATATACTTCTTGGCCCCCTGCCTCCTCTCCAGGGCATAGAAGAAGTGCGAGCTATGGCCCCTTTCCTGAAGGAGCTCGACATGTGAGCGGACAAACACACTGAAGGCGTGGTGGTCATCCAGAGCATGAAGCTTGTCCTGCCTCTCGCAACACTCTCCAGAGAGGGACAGGTTGGTTGGGTCGGTGGCCATGTGCCTCTCCAGCTCCAGCACTTCCCACTTGAGCTGCTTCTGGACCACCTCCCTCTACCAGGTGTGTCCCTGAGTGTAGCTGTGGCAAAAGAGACAGTTGAGCATCCTCCCCATGACCCACCATCTCTGAGATGAAGGGAAAGCTGCCCATTGGTCCCACCAGGACAGCCAGAACTCATGGAAGGCCTCCCTGAAGCCCACATACTCCAGCAGACTAGCACTGAAATGCCAGTAGGCTGACCCCAGACACCCTGGCCCTAGTGTGGCCTGGGCCCAGACAAGGTGGTGATCAATGAAACGGGTCAGCCAGATGCCAGAGGAGTGGTTCTGGGCAAAGTGTGGTAAAGAGGTGTAAATCTGGTCCAACTGGGAGTGGCATGGCTGCTCCCCCCCGCCACATAGGTGAAGGCAGGGGGGCCAGCAGGGTGATAGGCACGAGACATCACCAGGGATTAGTCTATCAGGATCTCCCTGAGGATGCCCATGGTAGCCTGATTCCACTCCCTGCCTGACTGGTCTTGCGTGTGTAAGGTGATGGTAAGGTCCTCGCCAAAGACCAGGCACTTGCAGGCATTGCGGGTGCCGATGTAAGTGGCCTCCTGCCAGAAAATATCCACCAATTCTGGGTCCTTCACAGGGGTGTGCATGTGCAGAATACTCAGGACCAGTCTCTGCACTTGGATCCTGAGGTGCAGTAGGCACAACCTTAATGTTCTGGAGAACCACTGGCTGCAGGCCTGGGAAGAATAGGGTGGCCACCCTGCAAAAGGTGGCTGACAGGTGACTAAAAAAGACTCTGCCTCCCCTCTCCAGCTGACAAGTAGTCTCATCAGCTGGAGTTGTCAGGGTCTCCTGCAATAATACTACAGGGTACCCCACTCCTGAAGGAACGAGACCACCCAGTATCTCTGGAGACCCTTCCTGCAGCCGTAGATATCAAGGGCCATGGTTTTAAATGACCTCAAGGGTGCAGTAGATAGTTCAGAAGGGTTCTCACACACCTCAATGCCTGGTTTGGGGTTTACTGACTTGTGCAGTGTCCTTCTATAAGTATAAGGTGTCTACAAAATTGTGGGCCTGCTTATAGATCTGGGCATTGCAGCTTTTAAGCCCTTTGCCTTCCCCTGCCAGAGCCCTCACAGTGGTGAGGATGCTGTAAAAATTTCACCAGCAGTCCAAGGCAAGCTGAACCTTGTTGGTGGACTGTCGGGTGTATTCACAGTCAAGAAATGCAAGTAGCTTACCCCTGATGACCACCGGGACTGAGATGTCCACAGGCTCCATTGACCCTGCACATTCTCAGTCTTCCTCCTCCTGGTTTTGGGGTTCAGTGGACTCCTTAAGTACCATCTGATCCCCCTGGTCTGCTAAGACCCCAGGCTCTGGCTGGAATTGGGAGAGCTCTGTAGCCTCTTGGGACAGGTGTAGGGGGTAAGGGTGGGGGCGCAGTTCCCTCACAAGATGGCAAGGCAGAGCTGAAGCATGAGGTCTGCATGAGGTTCCCCACAAGACTGGACTGTCTGGAAACCCCACCCCAAGCCCCTCTGGTGTGGGACCATTGGGCAGGCTAGTAGTGGGGTTTGACTGGGAGTGAGGAGGAGACTGGTCAGGCACTGGGATGGCCTGTCTTGAGAAAGGGGACTTCCCCTCTCAGAACTCACCGGGTGAGCCCAAGGGCCCCTGTCTCCCCTGGATTGGAAGGGGAGGACTCCATTGCTGGACCCTCCATTGGGTCTGCCGAGACCTCAGCCTCTACACCTGTGGTTTTAGGGTAGACTCTTGCCAGCAGAGTGAGGGACTTCTTCCATCCACTTCTGCTCAAGGATGTTCAGCATCCCTGAAGCCTCCTCCATGGAGATTACCCATTTGACCTTTCCTGGGGGTGGGGTGTCAGGCACAGCTAGGGTGTTCCCAGAGGTGGGTTGCTTCTTATCCCCATGTGATAGTCTGCGGAGGGTGGGGCAGGGTCATCCACATCGGAGGGCTCCAGCTGTGTCCAGGCCTTCCTCTTGGCTTTAAGCCCAGAGGGAACCTGCACCCACTCATCCATAGGGTGCTCCTCCAATGGACTGGCTTCAGTAGGAGAAGGTGAGGGTTGGAATTGGGGCAGCTACAGTGGGGGCATGACTAGGGTCATGGGGGTCCCATTCCCTCTCTTCCTTTGGCTGCTGCTGCCCTCCTCTGGTCCCCTGAGATCACATGGGGGCTGGATGATGTGGCTGGCAGACCGGGGAGCTGAGAGGGGAGGGGCAGTGGTGGCAGGGTCACCCCTCTCACCAGTGGGAACTGCAGATGCCATCTCCTCCTGGCCCATGGGGCACTCATGATGCAAGTGCCCCAGGGTGAGGCACTGGAAGCACCGCAGGTCCCCCAGCATATAGAAAACCCAGACCAGGGCCCCATGAAAAAGAATTGCAAGGCACCCCTTGGACTCCAGCCATGTTCCCACTGCCAGCTGGGTCATAACCTGGTGATGGAATGATCACATGTGGCAGAGGCTGGGATCTCGGCACCCCAGCGAGAGGGCCACCACTGGGGATATAACCCTCCCCAGAATTTGGAGCTGAGGGAGCAGGGCCCAATTAGCAATATAGGGAAGGATTGAGCTGAGGACCACCCTGATCCCCAGCTCTTCTAGGGGATCGAAGAGGACTTACTTGCCCTCCACTATGAACCCCCTCTCCACCGCCTTCTGTGCAGATGGCTCTGAGGCAACGAAAAAGACTTCCTTGCCATGAAAGTGAGAGGCCACCGTGATCTTGGGGCCCCCAATACCTGAGCCAGGGCCCGAACCCAGGTCTAAAAGTGTATGTTCTTCCACTTAGGTAGTTGGCAGACCAGTGCGAGTAGGCAGCTATTCAATCCAACTTCAGATCTGGCCGCTTTAGATGCCAAGGATCTGTTCCGGAGCTCTGGACTCAGTTCCCACTTCGATCTGGCCGAAGTGTCTCTGAAGCTTCGGAGCCGCCTCAGAGATCCAGCCATAAGGTATAATGCGGGGATGAGTGAAATATCTATAACTTTGTTTT
The DNA here is from genome assembly GCF_000455745.1 of Alligator sinensis. Taxonomy (NCBI): domain Eukaryota; kingdom Metazoa; phylum Chordata; order Crocodylia; family Alligatoridae; genus Alligator; species Alligator sinensis. Next base: position 54,058 of record NW_005843649.1, on the reverse strand, counting down.
TTTTATGTCTGATTTGGATGAAACTTGCAGGGGTTGTAGCCTCTCCTGAGATAATGAAACCTGCCAAGAAGATCAGTGCAGTGGTTTGGGGGGAACTGCACCCCAAATTCTTGTAAGCAAAACTCATGTCACGTGTATGTGTTACACCACAGTGGGGTCAAAATTGCATGGGTGGTGGCCCCTGGTAAGGCCACAAAGCCTGCCAAGTTTCAAGAAGATAGGTGCAGGGGTTTGCACCTCAAGCTGTTGACAGGCACAAATCGTGACATGGATGACCCAGTGTGTGTAGAGGTGCAGCAGGGTGAAAACTTCAAGCCTGCTAGCCCCTGCTGCAGCCATGAAACCTGCCAGCTGTCAAGAAGATTGGTGCAGGGCTTCTGGGTTCTGGGGCCCTGCACCTCTGACTGCTCACAGGCAACACTCGTGAGGTGGGTGCTTGTGCAGCTGACTGTCTCTGTCTTGGGGCACTGGGGGCGGGGGCGGGGGTGGGGGGAATCCTGCAGCTGCTAAGCTGCTGTATTGCCATTTACCAATCAATCATGATTCACTCAGAGATGAGCTCAATACACAGTACCTAGCTACTAGTAGCTACTAGATAATTAGTTAATTAGCAACAATTAACACCTACAAAACCACAGACCAAGGAGAGGAAATAATCAGTACAGGCAATCAACTGTCCCAAGACAGGGACAGTCAGTTGCACAAGCACCCACCCCACGAGTTTTGCCTGTCAGCAGCTAGAGGTCAGGGCCCCAGAACCCAGAACCCCTGCACCAATCTTCTTGACAGCTGGCAGGCTTTGTGGCCTCCTCAGGGGCCACCACCCCTGCAGCTTTAAGAATTTATAATAACTCATATTCTTTGTTTACATATAGATATCTAAGGAATCAAAGCAAGGATCTGAATTAAAGTAGTTTAATGATCATGTCTGTCAAAGTAGGGGCAAATTTGAAACTAAGTTCAATGAAAAAAAAAAAAAAAACAGTATCCCAGCTGCACCAATATACACAAGTAAATTATCCAGCTTTGGAAATTGTGGAGCTACATTAGAATTTCATCAGCATTTCTGACATTAGAATTTTGTTCACAGCTCTAAAAGAAAAATTCAAAATGACAATAATGAAAATAAGCATTTTTAAATAATGGTTTTGGGAAACAGCCTCAATTTTTCCCCATTCATACCAGTAGCTTTCATATTTATCTAGTTTCCCAAGTAACTCAATCACTCATTATTCAAAGATCATACTATTGAATTGGGGTCAACTTTGTAATTTAAAAAAAAAATAAATATTCTGTTCTTTTTGTTTGCATTCCCTTTTTTTTAACTTTAGGTCCTGAGCTCTCCTTTCCAACTGTGAAGGATAGAAACTATTTTTCTTAAGGAAATGCGATTCTTAGAGATTTACCGAACTGCAGAAGCTGGGACTTTTTGAAACAAACAAACAAACAAACAAACCACTTTGTTACTTATATAATGTTATTAATAGACTTGGCTACACTGAGATCCCAATCTAAATGGTGCATCAGAGCTTCTAAATGTATATGTATTAAAAATATTTGTCCATATGGTGTAATGTAGCTATTATGCCTATGTCATACTTTCTAATCCAGGCCCAGTAGCTAGATTCTATGTTTGTTACTAGGGTGAGATTCAGTTTTATGCGGAGAGGTAGTAGCAAGCACTAAAGAGTGCCTTCACTTGTGCACAGGATTAATTCAATTCACAAGTATGCAAGAGCCCAAAACCGAAGTGGATGTTAGTCTGCACCTGATGTTGTAAGTAACAGGCAGTTAAGAAATAGCCTCCCCAAAGAAGATATTTCTTCTTTTAGTGGAGAGTGCTTATGTAATGCATGCAACTACACATGTGAGCCAAGAAACATACTAACCTATCTCTGGAATCATAAACTTTTTCTCAGAAAGTAGCCCATTTGTGACTTCCTAATTGACAAAATGAAGAGGCCTTTCTGCATCTCAGAAAGTGTAAAAAACAAACAAACAAAAATCCATGGAGAGCCAGTACCAAGGGAGTTTGCAAGCAAATGAAATAGCCCCCCCCCCCCCCCAAAAAAAGCCCCCCCCCCCCCCCCCAAAGACTCAGTATTTTAAATTTATATCTCCATGGAACTCTAAATGAAGTTAGGCAGTTATTTTACTTCTGTGAAGAAGATATCTACCTGTTTGTCTACCTGCTTGCTTATACTGTTCAACATGGTGATATCACTGCATACAGAATTTATACAGTGAGTATACAGTTTGTGCAAATAGCAGTCAGCTATTTTTTCAAAGGGATTGATTATGCAAAATATCAATTCCATTGTTAAAAGCATAACATTGATGCTAAATATTTAGTTAGTAACCAATTGCTTTGCTGGGCTGATTTGGACTGATAAGGGTAGGGAGATCTCAAAAAGGTCAGGTTTTTTCCATTGATTTAGGCCGTATCACCATGGAGGAGAAGAGGAAGACTGTTCTCATCAACTTCCTTATTTGAAAAAAAGAACAAATTAGAAGATTTTTATATCAGCTCACAAAAACATATAACGTCTTTAATTGTGATGGTAAAGAAATGAATACAGATCCTCAGCTGGTATAAGTCATTGCAGCTCTATCGCTGAAGTATACCAGCTGATAGTTTATCTTAGAATAGGTTTTTGACTTGCCATTCCTTTTTTTTAAACAAACATTTCAATAATTGAATATATATATACATATGTATATTTTTTCCCCCAGGGTAAAGGATGAATTCCTTTGATCTGACTCCAAATGGTTTCTCAGCTCAGGATTTTGGTTGTTCAAAACTATTACAATGTGAGTATATTTTAAAGTGTTTTAAAATTTTACCTCTGAGATACACTAGATTCAAAAGTGAAATGACCCAAGAAGGCTGTTGTCAATTTACTGAGAAAGAGGTATGACACAGCTCATGGTCATAGAGATTAGTAGCTAATATATTGGTGTGTGGTTGGCTCAGGACATCAGTACCGGGAGTACAGGGCCTTGTTTCCAACATCATTGGTTCCAATGGAGCTTTAAGTTCATAAGTGATCAAGAATTGGAATCTGATAAGCTACAAATGATATGTTACAGGGGTGTAAGTTGTAGCCATGTTGGTGTAAGGACATAGGCAGACAAGGTTCTTTGGGTAAATTTGGTATCTTTTATTAGACCAACTCAAATAGTTGGGAAAATTCTTCTTAACAAGCTTTTGGGTTTAAATACCCTTCATCAGGCTGGGGAAACATCATACTAAATGATATGTTAGTACCTGCAGAGAGAACCTCAAATGGCACTGCTATCACTGACCAAAAAATTCAGCTGATGTCACATTAACAATCAAGGGATGAGATTCATTTACATTGATGTTGAATTTAGTGACAGGAATAGACTTATGGCTAAACCCTATTTCACCTTCTTGTGCTTCAGTGATATTTACATCATAATTTAATGGCAATTTTTGGCACCTATGCCTAGTTTGGTACCATATAGCTACACTTGTCCTATACCACCTTCCTGAGTATAGATGCTAAGCTGCATTTGCCTGCATAGATACCCAGGGGGAACAGAATTGCCAGCACTCATGCTAACATTCTTGAGTCACAGAAAAAAATATGACAATCAAGTGGAGGAGGGCAGCCTTCTCACCTTTTAGCTCAATAACTTAGCGGTTAGGGCACTTCCCCTGGAGCAGGACACTGAGTACTAGACCCCAATCCCTCTGCCTTTCTAGAAAGGGTTTAAAGAAAGTAGTCTAGTCACCAGAAAATGGGGTAGGCATTACCTAGAGTGTTGTCCATGGCTTCTCTTGAAGATGGCCACCTTGTCAGGCAGTATGGGAATCTACATGAAGCTGGGTATAACAGCACAAGGTAGAATGAAGGTGAGATAGATGGTGCATTGCAAATAAGGGGGACCTGGGTTGTAATTTCAGCCCCTGTCCTGAATAGGGAAGATATTGCCCCAGTATTGGTTACCTGTTTTATACAATGAATATTAAGCCCAAGAAACAGTAGGCCACTGTCAAGACAAAGGTTGAAAAGTAGTTTGTGCAAGGACTAGATCATGCTCTGCTTTTTGGACACTTTGCTGCAAAACTGGAGATGGAAATCCAAACTTCCTCCTTACACATCTGCTTAGGATCCACGATTCATATATTGAAGTTGCTTACATTGCTGTGAGCCTGGAGTAAATTTCAAAAGACTTCTGGCTTGGTATGCTGTTTTACACATAAATTTAGGTCTATTGCTTTCATTGGCAACTTCACTGTTTTCAACCAGTGAAAGTGAGATTAGGAAAATTGTCAGGAATAACAAAAACATCTATGAATATTTCAGTTTCTAAATTCTTTGGGATCCTTTCAAAATCTCAGCTTGTTTCCTACTATAAAATTTCACAGTTGCATAGCATCTTGAATTCTATCACATACATAGAAAAAAGGCTTGTACATAATCATTTTAAGATTATCAGAAAGATTAGATTTTATTTTAAAAAGTGTTTGTTGACATTTTGTGGTATGGGACTAGTATTTGTAAGTCTCAATTTCGAGAGGAAAAAGATAGTTTTAGATAATCTCCTTATCATCAATATTCAGATTCGTATCCGTTAAAGAAAATAACAAAAGCAATGAGAGCCACAGCAAAATAAATACACTAGTTAAGATTTACAAAAAAACTAGAACTCGTGGTTCCAAAATGATACGTTTTATTAGACCAACTGGAAAATGGCAAGAAAATTGTCCTTTTCTGCAAGCTTTCGGGATCAAAGTCCCTTCATCAGGCTCTGGGAAAAGTGTAGATGGTACAAGATGGTAAAAAGTCCTCATAGGTAGGAAATAAACTTCATTTTTGCACAGAGAGAGCTGAAGATGGAAGTCTGTCCCTCTGGGTCCATGAGAGTTAAGATTGCACCTTTTGTGCTACTTCTGTCTTTTTCAGCTATGAGAAGAAAAACTCTTTGATCATTTAAGTTTCTGTAAAGATTTGGTTTCTTATCAAGTTCCTCTTGTGGCTGAAGTATGACCCTGATATAAACAGGTGTTTTGTATCATGTGACTGAGAGTTGTGGTCTGTTGATGTCAATGGAAACTCACATGAATAGCTATACATCTATATATTATCTTACACAGATATATTCAAAGTTTTTTCATGCATTGACTATTTTCAGGAGCCTATATCTCAGATGCTATTGAAAGAATGTTTGTATTTACATTAGAAAGGGTGAAAATGGGATTAGTTGATTTCCTATGTAGATTAGACCAAAATATGAGTACGTAAATCTGGGATTTTACAAAGCATCTACCAGAGCTAGATGCCTAACTCCCACTGCCTTTTCCAATTCTCTTTGAAAACATACAGATCTCACCCCTTTGAACAAGTCAAACCTAAACTCAGGTTCTGAATTTAGCAGTACAGGTTTCCCTCACTTTATGCTGTACATGTGTTCCTGGAAAACAGCACATAACTTAAATCTGCATAAAGAAAACCAACTGTACAATGTAACGAATCAGGATACATTCTAAGGCCTCAACTGTACTGAACCACAGACCTATTTCTACCACGTTGGACAATGATTGAGGAGCACAGACTCACACAGGAGATGATATTTTGGTGTGTCTCACTCCCACAATGCACTGCACAAAGCAGCTAACTGCAGGCTTCCACCACACTGATCACATAAGAGTGAATTTACCTTGCATATAATGACATTTTGGTATAAAAAGGGTCATCACATAAGAATGAATTGCACATACAGAACCGCATAACATGAGGGGAACCTAGAATATGATTTAACTGCAAAATCCAAATTCCAAAAGCAAACACAGTCATCTTTATGAATGTCACTGAGGGTGAAGTTGCACATTACACTTAGATGATACCAAATCTGTGGAATGTTAAACAGCATTAAAATGTGAATGTGCTGTAAGCAGTTGAATACCATTCCTTGGCTGTACAACTCTGATTTGCCAGTAGAGGCCTGGCTAGCAGGGGCATGGCTAGGAGACAGGACACCTGGGTTCTGTTCCTTCTCTGGGGTTGGAGGAACAGGGGAAGCACATTGCTCATTTTATGTCTCTGGGTAAAAAATGAAAAATACTTCTTCAGTTTCATTGTTTTGGCAGGTAAAACAGCTGACTCCCCAGGGCAAGAGAAATCACACCAGTGTGAAGGAATTCATCCTCCTGGGATTCCCTGGGGCCCTATATTTGCAGATCTCCCTCTTTGTGCTCTTCCTCTTCATGTACATCATGACTGTCACAGCAAATATGGCCATCATAGCCTTAGTGATGATCAGTCAACGTCTACGTACTCCCATGTACTTCTTCATCTGCAACCTCTCCTTCCTGGAGATTTGGTACACGACAGCTTGTGTGCCCAAAACCCTGGCCAACCTCATGTCCCAAAGCCAAACCATCTCGTTCACCAGCTGTATTTTACAGATGTACTTTGTTTTCTCCTTTGGCTGCACAGAATATTTCTTCCTGGCTGTCATGGCCTATGACCGCTACTTAGCCATATGCCACCCACTTCACTATAGCTCCATCATGAATAATACCTTGTCCATTCAGCTTGCTCTTGGTTGTTGGGTCTGTGGTTTCCTAGCTATTTGTCTTCCAGCATATCTGATTGCCAGACTGTCCTTTTGTGGGCCTAATATCATTAATCATTTTTTTTGTGACATAGCCCCATGGATAGTTCTCTCCTGCACAGACACTTATGTTGTTGAGCTGGTGGCCTTTATCACCTCATTCATTGTCATCCTGGGTTCATGTGCAATAACCCTAGTGTCCTATGTTTATATTATCTCCACCATTTTGAACATCCCATCAGTCAAAGGCCGTAAAAGGGCATTTTCTACTTGCTCTTCTCATCTCACCATCGTAATTATCTGGTACGGCTCCACCATATTCCTACATGTCAAGCCTTCCATTCAAAACTCACTGGAATTGACCAAAATAGTCACTGTCTTAAATACTATTGTAACACCACTGTTAAATCCATTCATCTACGCACTCAGGAACACAGAGGTGAAAGAAGCTGTGAAGCATGTCTTCAGAGGGAAATAAAGTTTTGTTTTCAAAAGGCTGGGAAGTTCATGCAGGATTGACCCCCCCTCCTCCCCTCCCAAAAAAATAACAGCATATTAAAAAAAACAAAAAAAAAAAACTTTGTCATGTTATTGATCTGTTACTTTTATAGAATTTACATTTAACAGAATTAGCCATATGCCAGTCATCTGTTTCTAACATGCATGGCCAAATCTGCAGTACATTTGGAAGGAGAACTCTAATTAGTTTCCCAGTCAGACAGAAGCACATAATGTTTTCATTCCCCTTTCCTTTGTTTCTGATACACAAACATTTCAAGATACTAGTAAATTCAAAATCATACTTTGTATTTTAAGAATTCTGGCACAGTGGACTGTAGATATATAGGAATAGCTTGCAAAATTTCGACAAAGTCAAAACTAAATCCAAAAGCCTTGTTCTGATTCATCTTCAAAACTACGCATAAGACAGAATGGTTTGGATGATAACTTGCTCTTAGATCCTGGCCCTGAGAATTCCAACAGTATTTTATTCCATCACAGATAAAGAATAATCCTTTAGCTGTTTTGGTATAGATGTTGTATGTACTGAATTCTGTTCCTGCCGTGAATCCTGCCATACAATATAAGCCTAACTCTAATAAGGTTTAGATCCAAATAATGACTTCCACTCCTAGGTGTACTGTGAACATCTTGCTTTCTTGTAGTGTCACATTAGGTGGGGCCATATGCCCAAAAGAATCTGTTAAAAGAGCTGAAACAAAATAAGCCAAACAAATTTCCCTCTAGCACTTGAGATTTGACAAATTCCACAGAAATTCCCATTACTTTTTTAAGTGCCTCTGCATTTTTTGATTCCAGTGAGAAAAGAAGCACCAAAAATGGAAAGGAGGAATCCAGTCCTTGCAGTATCTTCAGAGTGGAACCAAGAATCTAAGAGATCCTCAGAAGTACACACATATTGGAAGATCACACTTCAATTTTCAAACCACTGAAGATGGGAGAAAGCTGAGATTCTTATGCGTTTTGCTGATTGTAGCAAGTGGGGCTTTAGGAAAAACAGCTGTAAATGGTAACAGAAGTGATAAAACTGTATGAGCTGGAAGTACTGATACCACTGCTTTTGAGTGCTAGGTTGTCTCCCCAAATAACTGAAGCTCTTATGTCACTAAAACTTTCTGAGGTTCACCTGCTTTGTAGCACTAGATATGTAACTGTCAACATACAGAAGTGATACCAATTTACAGAATAGGATACAGTCTGCGAAATCTTTATTTTTATTTTATTTTTTTAATGTATGGAAGTGATCTGCACATCTAACATTCCTTTGATATCATTCTTTCAACCATCACAACTTTGCTAAGATCTGTCCTTACCTAATGTTGAAGCACAGAGGCTCAGAAATGGTCACTTGTTAATCCATATAGGTGGTCACCTATAATTCACAACTGTATTCTGCTTGAGTCTGATGAGTTATGTGGATATAAATCCTAAATTTTTCATGTGTAGTGGGCACGCAGGTAGCAGCTCATCTTGCCGGTTCATAGATTCATAGATGTAGAGTTGGAAGGGACCTTGCAGATTTTCTAGTCTGACCCCCTGCCCTGGGCAAGAAAGAAAACTGGGCTCCAATGATCCCAGCTAGGTAGGAGTCAAGCCTCCTTGTCACAGAGCACCGAGGTGCCCTGATCCTAAAGAGGAAAAACTGCTAGAGGAAAAGCTCTAGCAGTGCATAAGGAGCCCAGCTGGTGGTTGCCAGGGCAACCGGAGTCAGCAAACGACCCACACCTGCCAGCGGTCAGCTGGCTGTAAGGGGCAAGGCCTGGCTCTTATAAAGCCCAGGAGCTGAGGCCAGGGGGTTCCCCTGCCACCAGCCAAAGAGAGAGGAGCTCCTGGAACAATGATGTGAGGAGAAGCCTGACTGCAGGTACCGCTAGCAGAGTAAAGAGTAGCAGCTCCTAGATGTCCGAGCAACGTTGTTACTGCTTGCTGGTGTATGTTTAGGTTCTAGCCAAGGGGCTTAAGTTTCTGTTTTGTTGTTGTTACGCTGGTGGTTTGGGTGAGGCTCTAAGGGGTTGGAGGAGGCCTCATAGGGGACCCACAGCAGCGTGGGGGCCCCAGCACCAGTAATGGTGCACCTTATGGGGTGCTTAGATCCCAGCTCCAGAGAGGGGCGTTTGAGAAGCCCCAGTTTGGGCGTGGTGAGCCCCAGAGAGGGGGCACTATTGGAAAGTCCTAGTACGGGTGCGGCGAGGCCCA
>NW_005843649.1:36408-43408 GCF_000455745.1 Alligator sinensis | reverse complement strand
AGAGTTCCCCAGCCTATAGATATGCTGCTGGTTCTCACTGCCCAAGTGTAGCACCCTGCACTTGTCAGTATTGAATCCGATCCTATTCTCATTTGCCCACCCCTGTAACCTGTCCAGATCCAGCTGTATTCTGTCCCTCCCGTTCTGGCATGCCCACCTCACCCCAAATCTTAGTGTTGCCTGCGAATTTAAACAGGGTGCTTTTTACCCCCTTGTCCAAGTCGCTAATAAAGAAATTGAACAGTGCAGGCCCAAAGACCAAGCCCTGGGGGACTCAACTGCTCACATCCCTCCAAGTTGAATTTGACCCAGCCACCACCACTCTCTGAGTGTGGCCCCTCAGTCAATTTTCTATCCATCTGACTGTGTAGGCATCAATGGCATAGTCGCCTAGCTTTTTAATGAGAATGGGGTGGGAGACCATGTCAAAGGCCTTCCTGAAGTCCAGAAAGACCTGTAGTGCCCGGGGGGTAGTCCCTAGCCAGTGGAGTGAGGGGCTTCTTCTATGGACTCCTGCTTGGGTCAGCCCATCAGCCCTTAAACCTCCTCCATGGTGATCACTTGTTTGATCTTTCCTGGGGGTGGGGTGTCGGGCATGGCTGGGGAAGCTCCCAGAAGCTGGTCCACTCCTTCTCCCCATATGATGGTCTTGGGCATGTGGGGTGGGGTCCTCCACGTCCATGGGCTCCAGCTGCCCCCAAGTTTTCCTCTTGACTTTGAGCCCGGAGGGGACCTGCACCCACTCAGCCATAGGGTGGCCCTCCAGTGGACAGGATTCAGTAGGAGAATGGCGAGAATCAGAGGGTGCCCTTGGGCCGACTTGGCACCGAGGAAGGGGCCTTAAGGAGATCACGGCCCTCCTGTAGGACTCCACCGTGACACTCCTCTTAAAGACCCCCCCAATGTAAGAGCCAGCACTACTTCCCTTGGAAGTTGGTTCCAGATACTAGCCACCCTGACTGTGAAGTAGTGCCTTCCAATGTCTAGTGTGAATCTACCCTCTGCCAGCTTATGGTCTTTATTCCTTGTTACTCTGGGAGGTGCTCGGGGGAACAAGGTCTCTCCCATTCCCTGCTGGTCCCCCCCCAATAAGTTTATAGGTGGCCAGCAGGGCCCCTCTCAGCCTTCTCTTGTGCAGGTCCCGTAGCCTCTCCTCGTAGGGTCTGCCCTGCTGTCCCCAGATCATGAATGGCCCTCCTTTGGACCCTCTCAATGCTCTCCACATCTCTCCTGAAGTTTGGCACCCAGAACTGGACACACTACTCCAACTGTGGCCTGACCAGTATCGCATAGAAGGGGAGGATCACTTCCTTGGCCCTGCTTGTGATGCATCTGTGGATGCACGACAAGGTGTGGTTAGCCCTACTGATCGGGTCCTCGCATTGATGGCCCATGTTCATCTTGGAATCGATAATGACTCCAGGATCTCTTTCTGCCTCTGTGCTTTTGAGAAGAGAGTTCCCCAGCCTATAGATATGCTGCTGGTTCTCACTGCCTAAGTGTAGCACCCTGCACTTGTCAGTATTGAATCCGATCCTATTCTCATTTGCCCACCCCTGTAACCTGTCCAGGTCCAGCTGTATTCTGTCCCTCCGTTCTGGCATGCCCACCTCACCCCAAATCTTAGTGTTGCCTGCGAATTTAAACAGGGTGCTTTTTACCCCCTTGTCCAAGTCGCTAATAAAGAAATTGACAGTGCAGGCCCAAAGACCAAGCCCTGGGGGGACTCAACTGCTCACATCCCTCCAAGGTGAATTTGACCCAGCCACCACCACTCTTTGAGTGTGGCCCCTCAGTCAATTTTCTATCCATCTGACTGTGTAGGCATCAATGGCATAGTCGCCTAGCTTTTTAATGAGAATGGGGTGGGAGACCATGTCAAAGGCCTTCCTGAAGTCCAGAAAGACCTGTAGTGCCCGGGGGGTAGTCCCTAGCCAGTGGAGTGAGGGGCTTCTTCTATGGACTCCTGCTTGGGTCAGCCTGTCAGCCCTTAAACCTCCTCCATGGTGATCATTTGTTTGATCTTTCCTGGGGGTGGGGTGTCAGGCATGGCTGGGGGAGGGGCCCGAAGCTGGTCCACTCCTCCTCCCCATGTGATGGTCTTGGGCATGGGGGCAGCTGGAGCCCATGGACGTGGAGGACCCCGCCCCACAAGTTTTCCTCTTGACTTTGAGCCCGGAGGGGACCGGGGACCGGCACCCACTCAGCCATAGGGTGGCCCTCCAGTGGACAGGATTCAGTAGGAGAATCTGAGGGTTGGTGGGGTGGGGCAGCTACAGTGGGGGCATGTCTAGAGGCAGGGCCCTGTGTCCCCTTGGCTGCTGCTGCCTTCCCCAGGATCCCTCAAAAGTGGGGGGGAAAAAAAGCCCTGGCTTAAATTTGCACCACTTCTGTTTGAGGTGCTGCAAGTGCACGTGCAGGGCCGGTCCAAACTAGGCAGTTGCCTAGGGCATCAAAATTGGGACAGGGGGTGTCAAAAGCATATGCAGAACAAAATAACAGGAACATCATTCTAAATAACAGCCCTGGCCAGCTACAGCTCTACCTTGGTCTAAGACGTTTGGTTCAGTAAGGGGAGAAAGACCTCTAAAAAAAATCTCAGAGGAAAGATCACTAGAATCACGATTCCTCCCTTTTCAACTCTCAAGCTGATTTTATGACAAAAGCATACCACTGGCAACATCATCCTAAAAGATGAAGCCCTACTCTTATATCATCTTACAGATCATGCCATTGATTTCTTAGACCTTCCTTCTCCCTTCCAACCACTCTTGTAAAAATCTAAAGCACCCTAGATTTTGTCCGTTGCATTTAAGATTTTGTCAAGAGTAAGATCACCAAAATACGCTGACCCCAGCTACAGATATGTATTGTGCCCATAATTCAAGAAACAGGATTCAAGGTAGAAATGCCTTGGTTTAATTTTGTAGATCTCATTTAATTTATATGATGTAGAACTGGGTTTGAAAAGACACTGGTAAATGCTTGCAACCTTGCTGAAGAATTAGAACCTAAGATTTTGTCAAGAGTAAGATCACCAAAATACGCTGACCCCAGCTACAGATATGTATTGTGCCCATAATTCAAGAAACAGGATTCAAGGTAGAAATGCCTTGGTTTAATTTTGTAGATCTCATTTAATTTATATGATGTAGAACTGGGTTTGAAAAGACACTGGTAAATGCTTGCAACCTTGCTGAAGAATTAGAACCACCAACAAACTTTGAACCAGAACCAGTATACATTTGGAGAAAGAAGCAGCAGATCGCATATGAAGAAAAAGATGAGTCAGTTCAGGACTCTTTCTCTTCTCTCTTCCCCCCCCCCCCCCAATAAATTAAAAATAAACTTTCATTTTGCAGTCCTTGATACTGCAATACATTCAGTAAAAGAGCAATTTGAACAGATACAGCACCTTGAATTTTGTCCTTGGTTTCCTCTAAATGTTCACAGTTTGCAAAATAAGACACAATGGAACATTGCTTGAAGCTAGAGCTGGCATTACAGCAGGGAAATTCTAACGATATGGATGCTGCAGTTTTGTGTAGTGAACTGCAGACTATTTCATAAAGACTTGCAAAATGTCTTGCACCCCATCTTGAGATGTATTTCTGAACAGAAACTGATGGACAGTTTTCCCAACATTTTCATTGCTCTCTGCATTCTCTTGACTCCCGCAGTTTCTGTTGACAGTGGGGAGTGTAGCTTCTCAAAGCTAAAATCAGTAAAGACATATACCTTCATTCTTCTATGCTGCAAGAGAGACTTGGACTGGCCACCATGTCAATAGAACATGAAATAGCTGGACAACTTTGTCTTAAAAAACTTGTTTCTGAATTTGTGAAACTGAAAGCATAAAAAGCAAAGTTCTAATTTTTTTACACAAATGTTTCTTGAGGATTTTCTTTTAATTGTACATGTATTATCATAAATTTTATTAGTGTTTTTGCAGGATAGAAGTGTTAGGGTTAATGAAAAGTGTGAAACAATCCATTTTTAAAATGTTGATATTGTTTTATTGTTCATTTTGAATATCAAACAAGTACATGTAAAGGTTCATTCTAGACTTCTTATTTTCCTCCATATTGGAAGTGGTGGGGGCACCAAGGTACACAGTTCACCTAGGGCACCAATTACCCTTGGACTGGCCCTGCGCATGTGCCTGCATGTGTGAATGCACCCAGGGTGGCATTCTATTATTTAGCTTGTCAGTTTTCACATACATAAACCATATTGCTCACATACCACTTGCACCTTTGCCCAAAAAATTAGCCCTCCAAAACTTAGGTGTGTATCTTAAGTGGGGAAGCTGATGTTCCTCTGCTAGGATAGAAGAAGCAGGGAAGAATAGAAGTGAACAGTGTGCTCTAATGGCTTCTGCTTCTTGTTGGCTCAGCAAGAAGAAGAATGGGGAGTTCTACCTTCTGTGTTCTGCGTTTTGAAGACAAGGTGCTTGTGTTTGAGGATATGTAGTATGTGAAAAAATATTGAGGTGGGGGTGAGAGAATATGAGAGAGAGAGAAATACAAGATCCAGGAGCAATGGAAAAAAAAAAACCAAACAAACATGGTTTGTGGACAAGATCCTTAGTCGGAATTGAGTTCTGCTAAAGACTTGAAACTTCAATCTGATGAAAAATCTAGCCACAAATTCAGCACACTATGTATGTTGAACCCAGGGAAGCTAGACTGCCAAATTTTACTGACATTCAGCCAAGTTGAAAACCACAGCTTGAAAAAAGAGGAAAACATTTTTCCCTCTAGGGCCTGGGTACTACCAACTCTCCTACCAACTGCAATAAAAAGTCTGGAGAGGACTTGTAATGACTGAGTTGTGTGTGGTCTAGCCTAATGGGAATCCTGTTACTCATTAGCCAGAGCAAACGGGGAGCAAACACCAGCACACACTGTCCGCAACAGCCTTATTCAGAATGGAGACAAAGGTCCCAGAAAACAGCAAACCAGGGACCTAAACTGAACAATAGTTCTTTCCACATTTTATGTGATCCTGATCAAAGTCAGGATGAGCTGGAAGATGGAGACAAAGTCAGGGTGTGCCAGGACCTAGAACCAGAATCAGGGTGAACCAATAATTGGAGAACAATTTACCTGATCCAAAAAGCTGGGGTGCAGGAAAACAGCTGAGCTGAATAAGGAGTTGAACAACTAGGACTACAGGATCAGAGAGGCTTGTTAGAGCAGATCTAGAGAAGAAGTGTTGCTGGCCTCTACCCAGCAGTTAATCAGGTTCCCTTAACAGTACTGTGGTAGGGCTGGCATTCTGAACCCCAAGGTAGATGTGGCCAGCTAAGAAAGTAATTAGGCTGGGCTGCCTGCTAGAGCCCCTTATAGGACCCCACACCATTAACTCAGGAACTAGAAAATAGTATCTGATCCATTCAATACCAGCTTCAGGAAAAAACAAACAAACAAAAAACCAAACCAAAACTTGGAGACTTGAACTAATCCCCCACTTGTACCTACAGAACAGTTTATATGCTCCCAAAGATACAAAAAATGAGGTAACCCTGGAAGATCCATCATATTTAACTGTGGTATCCTCACTTAAGACCTATCAGGATTCATAGAAACATCCTGAAAACACTTTTCACACAAAGATCATGTTTTCTATAAGACACGGCATTCCCCAACAAATTTCAGGAGGAGGCACTGCTTGCAACCATGGATGTCAACAGCCTGCATGCTAATATTACACACCATGAAAGCACAGATCCCTGACTTAATACATACAAGAAGGTAGACTAAACTCAGATTTGCAACTACAACTTGTTACACAAATCATCTATTTCATCCTCACCCCCAACAACTTCATTTTCAACAATCAACACTTCCTCCAAACCACAGGAACATCTATGGGAACAAGGATGGCTCTTCAATATAGACATTGCAATAGAGATATATGCACGCAATATAGACACTGGGATTCTGACACGCTGCAACCTGCTGGACATCTGACTCCCCAGGTACATCTTCACTTTAACCTGTGCTACTACATCTCCCTTCCCCACCACCCTACCCCAGCCTGTCCCTCACCCCCTGACACTTGCATTTCCATTTTCACTGACTGGCTTTCTTGCCTGCATTGCATGCCAGCCTCTGGCTTCTTTACTATTCCTTCTGTCCAGGAACAGCAGACAGACACACCAACTGCAGGTACTTTTTCAGCCTGACAAAAGGTTTTTTTGATCTGGGTCCTTTGATCTATTGAATTGAGAAGGATGAGAAACTTAAGTGGGTTCATGTTTCCCTGCTGAAATTGTTCTCTTAACACATTTTCTTGTAATGTTTATGTTTTTTTTCAGATTTAACATACATATATAGAAGCTGCATATGATGCTGGAAACCGCACGGCAGGAACACTGGATATTTTGACTTAGCCTTGCTTATTGCTTTTTGCTTTGATAAGATTTATCAGCATATTATTATGTTTTTGTTATTTTTCTTTTTAGCATTTTGAATTGTGCAAGCATTTTACAGGGATATCCTTCTGGAAGTCTGTGGGGAAAAAAAAGATATGCAAGTCTGTTTTTGTATTTGTATTAAGTAAGTGGTATCTTATCATTGCTATACAATTTGGCACTGAAGAAGGAAGAACTTTCATGGTGTGTGGGAGAACTGTTTTTCTGAACCCTCTAAAACCATCACCTAGGCCTAGGTACACTTCAAAGAAACGACAGGAAAAACAAATACTGAGCTTAACATGGTGTTAAGTGGTGGCAAAACAACCTCCCTGTTCACATATATCAACATAACACTGTAGATGCCATAGATCCTGTGGAAGTTGGGGTTTGGGTAAACCATTCGAGTGACATTAATCAGACTTGGGGATGTGGAATCAAAGAAGAAACAAGGTCTGGCACTCTAGAAGGATTTAAATATATTCTGGAAACTTTATCTGACTATTGGGAAGCTTATCCTAATAAAACACAAGGCTCCTCATTTCAAATAAATACTGGGGATCTACGGGAGTTGGTGTTGTA